>NC_079315.1:10570750-10840871 GCF_029931775.1 Euleptes europaea
TGGGTATAATTTAGTTTCCAGGATGTCTAAAATTGGAATGATTTGGGACACTTCCCCCTGTAGCCCTATAAATTTTCAGGACCGAGTAACAAAGTCTTCAGTTTTTTTAGCTGCCCTTCATCCAAATCTCCTTTTTAACTGCCAGACAATGACATTCCCAGATCCTGGCAAGTCTTAATAATACTCTTTGTATAGCGCTTTTGATTTTGGGGAAGGGGCCGTGGCTCAGTGGCAGAGCATCTGCTTGGCATGCAGAAGGTCCCGGGTTCAATCCCTGGCATCTCCAGTTCAAGGGACTAGGCAAGTAGGTGATGGGAAAGACCTCTGCCTGAGACCCTGGAGAGCCGCTGCCGGTCTGAGTAGACAATACTGGCTTTGATGGACTAAGGGTCTGATTCAGTATAAGGCAGCTTCATGAGTATTCATGATTGTTCAGTGAACTCTATACACATGACCTTGTTTGCGTTGACAGAGGCGTTGCAAAATAGGTTAGTACCTTCATTCCCTTACAGTGGATGGGAAGCAGAGAAATGCAAGTTTGCTTAAGGCTGTCTACCGAGTTCATGGCAGAGTTAAAATATGAAACTGAGACTTCCTCATCCGTAGCTCAGGGCCAATGCAAATGTACGCTGGGAGTTCTGTATTCAGGGAGTGCTCAAGAGGAGAAATGGGTGTTAAAATATTTGTGGAAGTTGTGGACACAGAACACCCAGCATGCATCTGGTCTCTTCGCCACTACCTACACTAGGGGGTTACCGCACTTTGTATTCCCAGCGATGTATTAAGAGTTTGAAAATGTTATAAAAAACATCGCTTTAAAAGGGTTTTTGGATACCACGGCTTATAAATGGTTGGAAGACGTCTTCACAGCTAAAGGGGCCAAACAAAGTGCGAACAGTATTTTTTATAACGTTTTCAAACTCTTAATACATCGGTGGGAATACATAAAAAAGTGCTAACAGTATATTTTATAACATTTTCAAACTCTTAATACATTGCTGAGAATACAAGGTTTCAAACCAGTCCTGTTTTATAGGAGCAGGTCCATTGGGCATGGTGTGTGTGTATGTGTTACGTGCCGCCAAGTAGCTTCCAACTCATGGCGACTCTATGAATCAATGTCCTCCAAAACGTCCTATCCTTAACAACCTTGCTCAGGTCTTGCAAATTGAGGGTCGTGGCTTCCTTTATTGAGTCCATCCATCTCTTGTTGGGTCTTCCTCTTTTCCTGCTCCCTTCAACTTTTCCTAGCATGATTGTCTTTTCCAGTGACTCTTGTCTTCTCAGAATGTGACCAAAGTACAACAGCCTCAATTTAGTCATTTTAGCTTCTAGGGTCAGTACAGTCTTGATTTGATCTAGAACCCACTGATTTGTTTTTTTGGCAGTCCATGGTATCCGTAACACTCTCCTCCAACACCACATTTCAAAGGAATCTATTTTCTTCCTATCAGCTTTCTTCAATGTCCAGCTTTCACACCCATATGTAGTAATTGGGAATACGATGGCATGAATTAACTTGATCTTGGTTGCCAGTGACACATCCTTACACTTCAGAATCTTTTCTGGTTGGTGCAGCCTTCTGCAATCAAAGGCAGATTCCCTTTTAGCTGATGCTGTCGCCTCTTTCCCTGCGCCCCTTCTTTTTTTTCCAGACCATTGTCGACTGGGATGGAGATCAGTTGGTGTGTGAACAGCGAGGAGAGAAAAAGAATCGAGGCTGGAAACACTGGCTCGAAGGAGACCGACTGCATCTGGTGAGAAGGGAAGCTGTGGGAGATAACACGCATAGCATGGGACAGCCCTCCTCTTCTTTATCCCCCCTTTGAGAAATCCGAGCTAGGCCCCATGAGTTATGTGCCTCTTCTCTGGGGGCAACAGCCTGCAGCGCAAAAACATCCTTCCCAAGAGTTCAAAAGTTGACTTGGCTGAGCTGAGCAAGAATCCACCCTTTGTCGCATCCGTCCCTTGAAATTTGACCCCGCCCCACCCAACCCCACCGCTCCAGGGGGCTCAGTGAGAGGAAGGTGGGACAGAATCCATCAAAACACAACCATCTCACGTATGATGCTCTTCCTAAAAACCCAATGAGCACCCGTAGAGGTGACACGGGGTCTGCGCACGAGTTTCCTCTGTCGCTAGTTCAGAAATTCTGGAAGACTCTCTGATGTGGATGCTGGCAGACAGAGATGAAAGGGACACGGCGAGGCGGGAGAGGCGGACAGAGAGGGAAACGAAGGAACAAGCCCGAGGCTTTGAAAAGCAAGGCATGAATCTTAACTTGTATTCAGGCACAGCATCTGCAAGTCATGTCTGAGTGCCGTCCTGGGCAGAGTTATGTCCTTTTAAGCCCGTTGGCTTCGGTGTACTCGGAACGTACTTTGCTTGCCGAGGGCACAGGGGGAGGCAATGGATTTTTGGATTGTGTAAGGAAGAAGTTTGCCCCTGAATAGTTCCTTGCGGCAAGGGGATGGGGAGAGAAACAAACCAAAATATTTCAGGGGACAAAAAAACCCCCTCCTCTTAAATTGTATTTTAAGAGGCAACAAAACACCTTGTTGATCCAAAGACACAATGCCTTATTTAAAACATCACGTTAAAATTGCAAGCTCTCTATAAAATACAATGGTGCGCGACAGCTTGAACCGATAAAACTAAGTCAGCTCGGATGATACGCCCACAACCATCATGAAGCAAGAGAACACGTTAATTTACAAAACCGTTAAGCGCACGTTAATTTACAAAAACACACATCTAAAAGGTGTTGGAAGTACATCTCCCCTTGCTGAAAGACCCATACAAAAAAAAGAGCTTTTTTTGTTTGCCAGGGGTGAATGGGTTTGCTGAAACTGTAAGCGTGCATGAATATAACTTCCAAGTAGCAAAGCTGATTTCCTTCCCAAGGCAGAGGCCAAACAGAAAACGCTTAGGCGTCGTGCGGTGATTTGGAATGAACCTCCTCCTGACTTGTAGAGGGAATCTTTGAACGAAAGCAACAACTCCAGGCTAAAGAATGGAACAATATGTATAATGAAATAGATAAGAAGCATAATGGGGAGGGGCCGTGGCCCAGTGGTAGAGCATCTGCTTGGCATGCAGAAGGTCCCAGGTTCAATCCCCGGCATCTCCAGTTAAAGGGACTAGGCAAGTAAGTGATGTGAAAGACCTCTGTCTGAGACTCTGGAGAGCTGCTGCCAGTCTGAGCAGACAATACTGACTTCGATGGACTAAGGGTCTGATTCAGTAGAAGGCAGCTTCATGAGTTTTCATGTGTTCATACATGAAATACTACAACGTATGGCAATCTATATAGTGTCTAAGCACGCATGTAGAAAAACATTACAGTCCAGCCTCACGTGGGGGTAAATAAGACAGAGAAATCCAACAAGACCGATGGTCAGGTAAGTGTGGATGCTGAACAGTGATCCAAAATGGATCAAAAAGGTCCAAAAGAGATCAAAGAAGGCTACCACAGGGAAGGCTTAACAAAATGGTAGACCGCAAGCCAAGCATCTTCCTGTAACGGAGGCAGTTATTCCCAAATGGGTGCTCTCTGCAAACTAGGGTTGCCAACCTCCAGGTACTAGCTGGAGATCTCCCGCTATTACAACTGATCTCCGGCCGATGTAGATCAGTTCCCCTGGAGAAAATGGCCTCTTTGGCCCTTAGACTCTAGGGCATTGAAGTCCCTCCCCTCCCCAAACCCCGCCCTCCTCAGGCTCCGTCCCAAAAACCTTCCACTGATGGCGAAGAGGGACCTGGCAACCCTACCGCAGGCACAGGGATGAGGCTTCCTGGGCTCTTCTGAATTACCTCCTGCACTGAGGAGACCAGAAAAAGCCAAGGTTGGATCTTTGCTTTGGGGAAGAAGCAAGCAGGCACCAGGAAGCACATTGGCAGATGCCATGACACACAAGGTTGCCAGGCCCCCTTCCCGGCTCTGCTGGGAGGTTTTTGGGGCAGAGCTGAGGCACATCACTTCCGGTTTACACCCGGAAGCGCCACATCGCAACGGGCCTTTTACCACTGCGATCTGGCACTTCCGGGCGCAAACCAGAAGTGACGCAATCGCGTTGGCACGGCCACACGCGATCCCCGCTTCCGAGCCGGGCACTCGATTGGCAGGCAATTGCCCGCCAACCTAAGGGGCCTGGCAACCCTACACAGAGGCACTATAGGGATCGCTGCACTAAAATTTTAAGGATAAGATCTGGGGTATTGTTAAGGGGGATCAGCAGGCCTAACCCCTGGGAGGACATCTTCGGAGGGCCAAATTGTGCATGGCAATGTCCAGGGGTCCGACCTGAGGCTGCCAACGCCACTGAAAGCGGTTTCCAAAATTGGCACAAGGGCCCCATCCTGACTGGTCCTGCAGTGTGTGGGCTGAGGCGCTCTTATTCTCCCCTCCTGCGCCTTTTCGAGGGCCAAAACAGCCGGAGGAGGGTGGGGTCATGTCGACGCTTGGGAAAGTGTGGGGTGTGTGGAGAAAGCGCCTCCGCCTTCTGCACTGTGGGCCCAATCTGGTTTGACTCCTCGCAGCATTTGAAAATCTCTTTAAAATGGCGGCAGCATCCATGGGTCATACTGGGGTTGCCAGGTCTCTCTTTGCCACCGGTGGGAGGTTTTGGGGGCAGAAGCTGAGGAGGGTGGGGTTTGGGGAGGGGAGGGACTTCAATGCCATAGAGTCCAATTGCCACAGCGGCCATTTTCTCCAGAGGAATTGATCTCTATCGGCTGGAGATCAGTTGTAACAGCGGGAGATCTCCAGCTAGTACCTGGAGGTTGGAAACCCTAGGTCATACCCACTGATGCCTTCACATCTAGTTTGGCCCTGATACTTTGGATGGTGGCTGGGTAGCATGACGGCGGAGTCTCTTCAAAGCCAGACAGGAAACGAAGGCGGGGGAACGGATCCTGTCTTGGAGTATTTCCCCGGGAATCACCTACGTCCACTTCAGGACATAGGTGATTGATTATTCTTTTGGCACACCTAATATTTCTGATTATCAGGAGTGATAAAAAATATCCTCCACACGGGTTCTTAAATAAACAGCTTTTTCTGCTTTAACCTTGGATTGATTCAAGAGTGAGCTGCTGAACCTTGCTCTGAATCCCCCTCTTCACAAAATGGAAAAAATAGTCCTATACTGAAAGGAAGAAGAGTTGATTTTTATACCCTGCTTTTCTCTACCTTTAAAAAGTTTCAAAGCGGCTTACAATCACCTTCCCTTCCCCTCCCCACAACAGACACCTTGCAAGAAATAGCTGGGAATGAGAGAGTTCGGAGAGAACTGTGACTAGCCCAAGGTCACCCAGCCTGATTCATGTGGAGGAGTGGGGAATCAAACCTGGTTCTCCAGACCCCCACTCTGAAGAAGACGACGAAGAAGAGTTGGTTTTTATATGCCGACTTTCTCTACCACTTAAGGGAGAATCAAACCAGCTTACAATCACCTTCCCTTCCCCTCCCCACAAGCTAGGTGGGGCTGAGAGAGCTCTAAGAGAACTGTGCCCAAACCAAGGTCACCCAGCAGGCTTCGTGGGTAGGAATGGGGAAACCAACCCGGTTCACCAATTAGAGTCCACTGGTCATGTAGAGGAGCGGGGAATCAAACCCGGTTCTCCAGATTAGAGTTCACCACTCCAAACCACTGCTCTTAACCACTACACCACGCTGGCTCTCAAAGCCTTTCAAGCAATGCTTGCCGAAGTGCGAAAAACAAAAAGGGTCATGGTAGCCCATGTAGGTTTTCCCTAAGAACCATGAGCTGTTTTAAGCATCACCTGGAGGGGCGGAAATTTTCCCCAAAGATCCAGATCCTTTGGACCTTTAAACAAAAAACAAAAAACCCAACAACACCGGTCTCCTTTTCTCATCTCCTAGCGCATGACAGCAGAGGATGAAGTCTGTGTCCAGGTTTTCCAGAAGGTGAAGTGAACCTTCCCGACAACCCAGTACCCACCTGGTGCCAAGCGCTGACTTCAGGATGCAGTGGGCATTAGAGCCGAGAGACGAAGACTGTCTGTTCCTCACAACTTGCCCTAAACCTTCCTTTTTGGAATAAAATAATCCAGGTGGCTGATGTCTCGGGACCAGTGTGTTTCTGTTAACTGTCATCTGCGCTGTTGTGTGCTTGACTGAATGAACCGGTTACGTACATGCTGCCTGTATGTGCATACATCCATTTGTAGCATAGCATAGAATCATAGAGTTGGAAGGGGCCATACAGGCCACCTAGTCCAACCCCCTGCTCAATGCAGGATCAACCTAGAGCATCCCCGACAAGTGCTTGTCCAGCCTCTGCTTCAAGACTGCCAGGGAGGGGGTTCTCCCTAGCCAGCCGATTCCACTGACGAACAACTCTTACTGTAAAAAACGTTGTCCTCACATCCAGCCAGTACCTCTCTGCCTGCAATTTAAACCCATTATTGCGAGTCCTGTCAAAGACAGGACATTTTGGAGGACATTGATTCATAGGGTCGCCTTAAATCGGAAGTGATTTGACGGCACTGAACACACACACACATGGTGAGTCCTATCCTCTGCTGCCAACAGGAACAGCTCCCTGCCCTCCTGTAAGTGGTAAAGGTAAAGGTCCCCTGTGCAAGCACTGGGTCGTTTCTGACCCATGGGGTGACGTCACATCCCGACGTTTCCTAGGCAGACTGTGTTTACGGGGTGGTTTGCCAGTGCCTTCCCCAGTCATCTTCCCTTTACCCCCAGTTCCGCAGTCTTTCCTCCTAGGGCTTGGTCTCCAGGCCCCTGATCATCCTCGTCACTCTCCTCTGCACCCACTCGATTCTGTCCACATCCTTTTTGAGGTGAGGCCTCCAGTACTGCACACAATACTCCAGGTGTGTCCTGACCAATGCTATGTAAGAAAGAAACTAACGCACATTCACTTAACAAATGAAAGCGGGGTCCAGGACCCAAATAAATGTGTGGTTTGAGTCACTCGTTCACCGGTACTTACACTGAACATGCCATAAGACTTACTCAACGTGTGTATGAAGAAAAATCAAGAATACACTGTCCATAGAATCATAGAGTTGGAAGGTAGGTGGGGCTGAGAGAGTGTGACTACCCCAAGGGCACCCAGCTGGCTTCATGTGGAGGAGTGGGGAATCAAACCCGGTTCTCCAGATCAGGGACCACCGCTCTTAACCCCTACGCACCACGCTGGCTCTCTTGGCTACAACCCTTCTTCGGCAATGCCAGTCTTCTGTGCGGAAGGGGCATACTTGCACAGAGGAGCGTTCCACCCGTCTCACGAATCGGGCCACCGACGCAGAGCTTCATTTATTCATGCCTGCCCTTCATCCTCCCCAGCGCTTGGAGTATTGACTCAACGCCAGGGTTCGTGCTCAGGGAAGGTGTCCTGACGTGCCCCTCAGGCGGCCCTCCTTGACATCCCTTGGAAACCTGAGAGGAGAGGGTTTTTTCTCTTGTGTTGTTTTTGTAGACCAGGAAAAGCCACATTGGAGGCAGTTTCTGGTAGCTGGCAGTACTTTTTCGGAAGAGGATATTCTTGCACCGCAGGGTCGAGGGGGGAAGGAGAGTGCATCAGGGGAGCCGATCTTCTGGGAGAGACGGAGGCCTGGCAGGAGACAGAGGGTGGTGTGTGTGTGTGGGGGGGAAATCAGCTTTAAGTGGCAGGGTGGGGGGGTCCTTTCAGAATAAGAGCCCCAGGCATCCCAGGCAGAGCACAGGGCGGGGCCATTCCTGACAAAGGAGATTCTCTGCATCCGAGCTGGGATCTCTGGACTGAACAGAGCCCAGCAATACGTTGGATGGAGAGGGAGGAGGAGGGAAGGGCAGACAACATTGGCCCTTTGTGCAGGGGAGGTTTTGCCTTGGATTTGCCGCTCTTGGGATGCGCATTTTCCCCGTCCAAATTCTCAAAACTCAACAGTGAGCCCCCCCATGCAGAGTTTTGAGAATTCGGATGGGGCAAATTCAAGGCAAAACCTCCCATGCATAAATGGTCAATGTGATATAACCCACACACACACCCATGGAGGCGGAAATCTTGTGCATCTTCAGAGGGAAGAAGAGTTGGTTTTCATATGCTGACTTTCTCTACCACTTAAGGAGTTTTCAAGCCCCCCCCATTTTAATGATGCACATCTGTTCCCAAAATATCCTTCACCTCCCCACTTCTAGCCTGATGTGGCCCCAGCATTCACATCTGCCCACTAGCACTGCACACATACCACCAACGTTGGCCATACCTAGAGGGTACAGAGATGTCCGTGGCCACACATCTGTGGTTGTTTTTGTTTAAATCTTATCCGCCCCACCCAACAATTCACAGAACAAGCCAATGCATATGAAAGTTAATCATTCAAGGCATTGTGGGAGAGACAAAGAGGAAGGAAATGAAACATTAAGAATTGCCTAAGGGGCAGAAGGGAGATCATTGATGCAGACAGATGAATCATAATTATAAGATTTTTGTTCTTAACTGACGTCTCAGAGATAAAGTTCATTCTCCAAGCACTTTTGCTAGGTGCAGGATAGGATCGCAAATTGCCTGCATACATACAAAGCTTTGAGCAGGGATGTCCGTTTGCTGTGAGCTGCAGAAACGCAGGGGGGAAAGGGTAGAAACAGATACCGAATGAAGAATTCAGCTACCCGAGAATCTCCTTTTCTTTTTAAAGCAAGTTTCCAGCCCTTATTGTTGTAAAGATACATTTGAAATGGTGACAATGCCTAGTGAGATCTCAGAAACCCGAGGAATTAATGAGTAACATTTCTCTTGTTTATGGGCTTCGGTGCCCAGTAGGAACTCCTAGCCCCTTCCTCTAACTAGCAAAATGCAAATAAATTGTCTGAAATAGCAGAAACCATGCAAATGTGTTCATTTTGTATAATGAACAGCCCCATCCTGATGCTGAATTATATCTGATATATTAAGGGTTGCCAGGTCCCTCTTTGCAACTGGCGGGAGGTTTTTGGGGTGGAGCCTGAGGAGTGCGGAGTTTGGGGAGGAGTGCTGATTTTGGGGAGGGACTTCAATGCCATAGAGTCCAATTGACAAAGCACCTGTTTTCTCCAGGATAACTGATCTCTAACGGCTGGAGATCAGTTGTAATAGCAGGAGATCTCCAGCTAGTACCTGGAGGTTGGCAACCCTGCATACAGCAGAGATGAGTAACAGAGGACTGTTCCTGGACAGTACCATTTCAGACTGCAGGCACTGATGAAGGGGGGAAATACATGTTTGAACATATACACACAAACACACTAAACAAGGGAAACTAATATGTCAGGCTAGCCTATATACCTTCTCCCTGAGCTCTGGTATTCTGCATGCAGGGCTGGGGGGGTGGGGGTTTGGTTTTTCATTTAACGGAGCATTCAGTCTTTTGAGCTGAAAGCCAGAAGCAGCGTAGTCTAAAAACAGTTTCACCACCACATTTAATCGGAATCCATTAAGGGTTTTGACACTGTCTCTCCCCCCTCCCCACACCCCCCCAGGGATGAACACGGGCTTGGAATTTCTTACTACAGGTGATAACAACCTTAACAAAGCCGAGGATGCCCTGCTCATTACAGGTGTTAATTGGCTTAGCAAAACTAGTAAGCTGCCTCTGTTCTTTTACCAATTAGATTTGATTTTTACAATAATAGCATTGTTTGCCCTGTACTCCCTGCTTATTTCATTTTTTCATACCGTCTCTATAAAAGCCAGCGTGGTGTCGTGGTTAAGAGCGGTGGTTTGGAGCAGTGGACTCTAATCTAGAGAACTGGGTTTGGTTCCCCACTCCTCCACGTGAGCGGCGGAGGCTAATCTGGTGAACCGGGTTGGTTTCCCCATTCCTCCATATAAAGCCAACTGGGTGACCTTGGTCTAGTCACAGCTCTCTCAGAACACTCTCGGCCCCACCTACCTCACAGGTTTTCTGTTGTGGGGAGGGGAAGGGAAGGTGATTGTAAGCCGGTTGGATTTTTCCTTAAGTGGTAGAGAATGTCGGCATATAAAAACCAACTCCTCCTCCTCCTCCTCCTCCTCCTCCTCCTCCTCCTCCTCCTCTTCTTCTTCTTCTTCTTCTTCTTCTTCTTCTTCTTCTTCTTCTTCTTCTTCTTCTTGTTCTTCTTCTTCTTCTTCTTCTTCTTCGTTCTGCCTCTTAAGAAGCCCCTTGTACCCAAAGAAGTGTGATCTAGTCCACATAAGCTCATGCTGCAATTATAATAATTGTGTGCCATCAAGATGCAACGGACTCATAGCGACTCCTGGACCATGGAGTTGTCAAGGCAACACTTCAAAGGTGGTTTGCCATTTCCTGCCTCTCTGGAGCAACTAGGGTTGCCAACTCTAGGTTGGGAAATTCCTGGAGATTTTGGCAATGGAGCTTGAGGACAGGTTTGGGGGGAGGAAGGACCTCAACAGGGTATAATGCCATACATTCTGCCCTCCAAAGCAGCCATTTTCTCCAGGGGAACTGATCTCTGTCATCTGGAGGTCAGTTGTTATTCCAGGATATCTCCAGGCCCTTCCTGGAGGCTGGCAGCCCTAATAGCAACCCTTGTCTTCCTTGGCGGTCTCCCATCCAAGTACTGAGTGTGGTCAACCCTGCTTACCTCCTAAGCTTTGCTGAGACCAGCCAAGTCAGTGCTATTCAGCCTACTATGTTGTGATCTCTCTGTATACATATATTGTTGTTAAACTTGAAGATGCCTTCCCCCCCCCCCCCCAAGTTGCAGCCAACTTATAGAAATCTTGTAGGGTTTTCAAGTCAAGTGGTGTTCAGAAGAAGAAGAAGAAGAACTGGTTTTTATACCCTACTTTTCTCTACTTTTAAGGAGTCTCTAAGCGGCTTATAATCGCCTTCCCTTCCTCTCCCCACAACAGGCACCTTGTGAGATAGGTGGGGCCGAGAGAACTCGGAGAGAACTGTGACTAGGCCAAGGTCACCCAGCAGGCTTCATGTAGAGAAGTGGGGAATGAAACCCGGTTCTCCAGGTTAGCCTCCGCCGCTCATGTGGAGGGGCGGGGAATTAAACCCGGTTCTCCAGATTAGAGTCCACCACTCTTAATGACTACACCACTCTGGCTCCACGCTGGTCCAGAGGTAGTTTCATAGAATCATAGAGTTGGAAGGGACCACCAGGGTCATCTAGTCCAACCCCCTGCACAATGCAGGAAATTCACAACTACCTCCCCCCACCCCACCCCCCGTGCCCAGACGATGGCCACTCTCATGAATTACCCAAGTTCATAGAATCAGCATTGCTGACAGATGGCCATCTAGCCTCTTCTTAAAAACCTCCAGGGGAGGAGAGCTTACCACCTCCCGAGGAAGCCTGTTCCACTGAGGAACCACTCTGACTGTTAGAAAATTCTTCCTGATATCTAGATGGAAACTCTTCTGATTTAATTTCAACCCGTTGGTTTTGGTCCGACCTTCCGGGGCAACAGAAAACCACTCGGCACCCTCCTCTATATGGCAGCCCTTCAAGTACTTGAAGGTGGTTCTCATATCCCCTCTCAGTCTTCTCCTTTTCAGTTTGCCATGGCCTGCCTCTGCGTAGCAACCCTAGACTTCCTCGGTGGTCTCCCATCCAAGTACTAACCAGGGCTGACCCTGCCTAGCTTCCGATATCTGATGAGATCAGGCTAGCCTGGGCCATCCAGGTCAGGGCGAAGGTGCTGGTGGATCCCTGTTTATTTTTTGCCGCAGCAGACTGACATGGAGCGATCCTTGCAGGTGCCGTTTGCGCAGACCAGGTCTAAGAGAGCAAAGGAGATGTCGTTTCCTTCAGGGGCCATTTACACTTTA
Organism: Euleptes europaea; assembly: GCF_029931775.1. Classification (NCBI taxonomy): domain Eukaryota; kingdom Metazoa; phylum Chordata; class Lepidosauria; order Squamata; family Sphaerodactylidae; genus Euleptes; species Euleptes europaea. The sequence continues at coordinate 10,582,538 of NC_079315.1, forward strand.
ACTAAGATCCCAGCGCTAAAGGATGCCACAGCTGCAGCGAAGCATGTTCAGCTGCTTGGCACAACACGTTCGGGAGACTATTGTGGAAAAGCTCCGTGTCAGCAATCAGTCGGATGCGAAATGTTCCTTGTGTCACAGAGATCGTCCCTTTGTCCCCCCGCTGTCAGTTCCAAGTTTCAACAGTTTTGAATCCCTCTCACGGCAGGCAGAGCAGAGGAGGAGGAGGAGAGGGCCAGGAGATCCGGAGGTTCAGCAGCAGCCCCTCACGATTACGCTGCTGTCCCCCAAGCTATCGCCTTGCCCCTCGAGGTCCCACAGCCAGAAAACGGGGAAGTGGAAGGGACAGGAGTACTTCGGTGCAGTGGTTAAGCAAAAATAATCAACGCTAGGCTCAATTCTACACATATATTCTAAGTGAGAAGTCAATACAAAAAGTAGTGCAAGCAATATCTATAAGTGAGCGACAGTCAAACAAGAGAACATAGTACAACAAATATCAATGAACAAGGTCAAGGAACATATATACAAAAAATCTATGTCTAATGTTCCTCTCTGAGTCTAAAGACTTTCCAGTTATAATATCAGTCTTTGTAAGAGCTGCTCCAAATGATGAAGAGGATTCCTGTAGATTTTCTGATGAAGTCAGTGTATGGAATCAGACGCTATAATCCGCTGGCCATGTGCTGTGGGTAATTCAAAGGAGGACCAAGCTGACACTTAATATCAAGAGGAAACGTCTTCCAGGTAATAGACGCTATTACCTGGAATACCAAAATCTCCAGGTATTTTCCAACCCAGAGCTGGCAACCCTAAGAGTGGCTATTTTCTCCAGGGGAACTGATCTTGTTTCTCCTGGAGCCCAACAATAATAGCAGGAGATTGGTTGGCAGCCCTTAGTCCCCAATGAGGTATAAACGAAGTTAAATCAATAATTCACTGGCTTTCCTTTCTGCCAGCTGGCAGTTTACTTCCTCCATCCTGAAGACAGCTAAATAGAGCAATTCTCTGGTGGAACCAGCTTGACTCAGATGCCGTTACAGCATTTGAAGAGCTTGAGATCCGTAGCATTTGTGCACATGACATTTGATTTGTGTTTGGTGTTCTGTAGAATCTAGATTGTACAGGATCTACATTCTTTTGGACTTATAGCAGGATACCATTAGTCGAGGTGGTGACACAGAACGTTCATGAACATCCCAGCTGATCAGGAAACTAAAGCTGTCAGAAGGGGCTTCTGTGAAGGAAGGGCAAGTTTCTAGTTTAGCTTGGACTGAAACCTCTCAAAAGCTCTAGAGATGGGCCCATTTGTGGAGTTGATAGAGGACAGTAAAGGTGAATGGTGGGAGAAGAAGAATTGGTTTTTATATGCCGACTTTCTCTACCACTTAAGGCAGAATCAAAACGGCGTACAGTCACCTTCCCTTCCCCACAACAGACACCCTGTGAGGTAGGTGGGGCTGAGAGAGTGTGACTAGTCCAAAGTCACCCAGCTGGCTTCGTGTGTAGGAGTGGGGGAATCAAACCCGGTTCTCCAGATTAGGATCTGCCACTCATGTGGAGGGGTGGGGAAATCAAACCCGGTTCTCCAAATCAGAGTCCACCGCTCCAAACCGCCGCTCTTAACCACTACACCACGCTGGAGGAGATTCCAGAACCTGAGGGGCAGAAAATACAGAGCTAAGATGGGTGAGTAAGCAAAGCAGGGGATATGCAAGAAAGCTAGGGCCGATTCGCACATTATAAAGTTCTCATAGCCGCCAGATGTGTTTCAGTTAGACGTGTACTGGGAATTCCTGCTGGGAATGTAATTCCCAGGAATGCATCAGCCTGATCTGGACTGGCACACAGGGACCGGGGGCTTAAACCTCCCCGCCTATTGACATTTTACCAACCTGATCTGTCCCCAGGAAGCTGTTATTTGCCCCACTGCAGAAACATATATGTAGCTTTTGTATTGTTAAGTTCCCCCAATGGAGCAAATGGTGAAGAGTTCCCCCATGGGTGCTGAGTGGGGTGTAGTGGCTAGAGAGACAGAGTAGGGTCTGGGAGAACCAAGTTTAAAAGCACTTTTCCTCGCAAATGTTATAGCCCCCCCCCTAATTTATTAAACTTATTGTTAACAAAATCACATCAAGACAATAAACAAAGAAAAAAGGAAAAGGGAAAAAAGGGAAAAATACAAACACAGAGATGAAAAAAAAATTCAGTTTACGTTTGTATCGGATATAAATCTAGTTAAGAAATTACAACCTGTTCTCCAGCTACATATACAAAATTATTTTTAAAACTATTCTAACAATTAAAAAATCAAACTTTTCTCTATCATGCCTACATTCTTATTCTTCTACTCTTGAAACCCACAAATCATCCATTCATTTCCCCCCGTATTACGCAAAAAGTCAATAAATTGTTTCCAATTTTCTACAAACTTAGATAAGTTATTCTCTCCAATCAGGGCAGCGAGTTTGGTCATCTCCGCTAATTCCAACATCTTGACAAGCCACATGAGCGGCGGACTCTAATCTGGTGAACCGGTTTGGTTTCCCTACTCCTGCACACGAAGCCAGCTGGGTGACCTTGAGCCAGTCACAGTTCTATTAAGAGCTCTCTCAGCCCCACCTACCTCACAGGGTGACTGTTGTGGGGAGAGAAAGGGAAGTGATTGTAAACCGGTTTGATTCCTCCTTAAGTGGTAGAGAAAGTCGGCATATAAAAACCAACTCTTCTTCTTCTTCTTCTTCTTCTTCTTCTTCTTCTTCTTCTTCTTCTTCTTCTTCTTCTTCTAGAATCATAGCGTTGGAAGGGACCACCAGGGTCATCAAGTCCAACCCCCTGCACAATGCAGGAAATTCACAACTACTTCTCTTCTTCTTCTTCTTGCCTCCCCCATGACTGATATATATGTAATATGCAACAGCACCACTGTTCTGCTTCAGCTGAAGCAGGTTTTTGCCTATCAAAAGATCATGCCTTGAAGACACATATATGAAGAGAGCAAAATTCTTGGTTGTTGTCCCCCCCAGTACGGTTGCCAACCTCCAGGTAACAGCTGGAGATCTCTTACTATTACAACTGATCTCCAGCCGATAGGGATCAGTTCACCTGGAGAAAATGGCCATTTTGACAACTGGACTCTATGGCATTGAAGTCCCTCCCCTCCCCAAACCCCACCCTCCTCAGGCTCCACCCCCAAACCCTCCCGCCTATGGCGAAGAGGGACCTGGCAACCGTACTCCTCAGGGGTCAACAATTGCTCGTTTGTGGAGAGAGAAATTATGGATGTATATGAGGATGGCCAAATTAACCGAATTCCTACATGGAAAAGATTTGGATGAATATAAAAAAACTTGGGCAAAGGCCGCCACATATTGGGATAAACTGGCAAAAATGGATTTTACTACTTTAATTAGTGAGTTGTAGAAACTATTTTTAATATTTTCATATTTAACTGTTAATAGATGTTTCTAAAACTGTTAAGACACTTGTTCGGAAGTCGGGTGATGGGTCACTGTTTTAAGGTGGGTGGAGGGGTGAGGGGGTATCTCTTAGGTTTTTATATTTGTAACTATGAATGTATTAATTAACATCTATAGATACTCTTTTGTATTTTTCTTATGTTAATTTATTATTATTATTTTTATATTATTTTATTGTATTTGTTTTTTTTGTTTTATGTGTTATGTTATAAAAATTAATAAAAAATTATATAAAAAAAACAATTGCTTGTTTGAATCCGATTCTAAAATGTCTGACCCATTGCAGATGAGGACAGCAGGGGGTAGCAGACTCCAGCCCAAAAGGGAACCGTTGTTCGATTGCCCAATTCGTTTTGGACGCCCGCTGTCTGCCTTCCCACCCTCCCTCCCTCCCGGCATGGTCTGAATCAGAGCAAGTAAGGCTGAGAGTTTACAGAGACCTCTTTGCAACGCTCAAACACAACAGTCTAACTGGAGGGAGAGAGAGAAAGACAGAGATTGAAGTCAACCCTACGAGCATGTGAGTGTTGGATTTGTGGGGAAGGGAGAGGGATATTCAAACAAGAGAGACAGCAAAAGGATTCGCTGCTTCTCCGACCAAGGGTGGCATTAACTCCCTGACCCATAACTAAATTAAGATGCTCCTCTAGGATCAAATGAACTACTAGGGTTGCCAGCTCCAGGTTGGAAAATACCTGGAGATTTGGGGGGTGGAGCCTGAGGAGGGCGGGGTTTGGGGTGGGGTATAATGCCATAGAGTCCACCTTCCACAGTGGGCATTTTCCCCAGGTGAATTGATCTCTGTCGCCTGGAGATCAGATGTAAAAGGAGATCTCCAGCTGCCCCCTGGAGGTTGGCAACCCTAAGGGTCACTCTGGGATGGGTCTGCAGAGCTACGTTCGTATGTCCAAAAGGAGAAGGAGACTGAAAGTTGCTGTGTTTGCCCATGATGTAGGGTTGCCAGGTTCCTCTTCGCCACCAGCAGGAGATTTTGCGGCGGAGACTAAGGAGGGCGGGGTTTGGAGAGGGGAGGGACTTCAATCCCATAGGGTCCAGTGGCCAAAGTGGCCATTTTCTCCAGGTGAACTGATCTCTATCGGCTGGAGATCAGTTGTAATAGCAGGAGATCTCCAGCTAGTACCTGGAGGTTGGCAGCCCTAACAATTAAGGACCCCTCTGTCCCAGCTGGTCCATTGACATGTTAAGTTGGTCCTAATAAAAGGTATTGCCCTACCGGTGATTGTGGTCTCCAGAGGTATCTGACCAGCCAGTTTCATAGAATCCTAGAGTTGGAAGGGACCATCAGGGTCATCTAGTCCAACCCCCTGCACAATGCAGGAAATTCACAACTACCTCCCCCACACACACCCCAGTGACCCCTACTCCACACCCAGAAGATGGCCAAGATGCCCTCCCTCTCATGATCTGCTTAAGGTCATAGGATCAGCATTGCTGATTCTTGGTGAAGGTTCTTGTCCTATGAAGCAGAAGTTAGTAACTACAAGCAACATGGCTTCCTTTCATTCAGCTGTCTTTGTTACAACCCCAGGCAGGCTTTAGTTTACCCAAACCCAATGGCTTCTTTGAAATGGCTGGGTATTTCTCTACAAGAAACTCTTATGTTCTTCACATCCAAAAAGCCGTGCATGGGAAAGACTCAGAGTCACAACAAACAAAAGCCCAGCAGATGAGGAGAAATGAAAGCAAAACCAAGAGTCCCGCAAAAGGCTACAACTTTTGTTTTTTATGTAGTCCTCGCAGCTTTTATGCTCGCTCCCTGGCCCCAGTGTTAGTGCGTAGCCATCTGGATGGAGAAGTCATGTTCATTCTTGCAACTGCTTCTAGCTGTGTAGGGAAGGCCTCTGTCGTAGTGGTAAAAAGTCCCAGGTTCAATCCCTGGCATCTCTGCTTAAAAGGTTTGGGTAGAAGGGGATGAGAAAGACCTCAACCTGAGATCCTGAAGACACACTGCCGGTCATAGAATAGAATCATAGCGTTGGAAGGGACCACCAGGGTCATCTGGTCCAACCCCCTGCATAGGGTTGCTAATGTTCAGGTACTAGCTGGAGATCTCCTGCTATTACAATTGATCTCCAGTCAATAGAGATTAGTTCACCTGGAGAAAATGGCCGCTTTGGCAATTGGACTCTATGGCACTGAAGTCCTTCCCCTCCCCAAACCCCGCCCTCCTCAGGCTCCGCCTCAAAAACCTCCCGCCGGTATCGAAGAGGGACCTGGCAACCCAACCCCTGCGCAATGCAGGAAATTCGCAACTACCTCCCACACACACACCCAGTGACCCCTATTCCATGTCCAGAAGATGGCCAAGATGCCCTCCCTCTCATGAACTGCCTACGGTCATAGAATCAGCGTTGCTGACAGTTGGCCATCTAGCCTCTGCTTAAAACCCTCCAGGGAAGGAGAGCTCACCACCTCCTGAGAAAGCCTGTTCCACTGAGGAACTGCTCTAACTGTTAGAAAATTCTTCCTAATGTTTAGACGGAAACTCTTTTGATTTAATTTCAACCCATTGGTTCTGGTCCGACCTTCAGGGGCAACAGAAAACAACTCAGCACCATCCTCTATATGCCATCCTTAGCAGTAGGTGATGTGAAAGGCCTCCACCTGAGACCCTGGAGAATTGCTCCCAGTTAGAGCAGACAATACTGACCTTGATAGACAATGTTTTCTGCTCTGGGTTGGGAAATATCTGAAGATTTGTGGGGTGGAGCCTGGGGAGGGCAGGGTTTAAGGAGGGGAGGGACCCCATTGGGGTATCATGCCATAGAGTCCACCCTCCAGTTAGGGTTGTCAGCTCTAGGTTTGGAAATACCTGGAGATTGGAGCCTGAGGAGAATGGGGTTTGGGAAGAGGAGGGACTTCAATGCCCTAGAGTCCACCTTCCAAAGCGGCCACTTTCACCAGGTGAACTGATCTCTATCACCAGGAGATCAGTTGTAATAGTGGGAGATCTTCAGCCACCACCTGGAGTCTCCAAATCTAACATAGATCAACCATACAAAGTTTAGCTAAACAACAGACTGTATTATACAATAACATTGAAACACATACAATAACATTGAAACATACAAAAAGTCCTATTTCTTAAGCATAAATGGTACCTGTTGGAAGGAACCTGTTGGAAGACTGTTAAGAAATAAAATTGTTGGTATCCTGGGATGGAAGCTTATGAAGGATTCTTGGATAGGGATTCTTCAATAGGAAATAAGAGACGGGATATATAAGGTTGGTGAAGTGGAACTGATGAAGAACTGAAACGGCCGTCTTCCTCTTCACTTTTGATCCCCTGCCTTGGGACTGAGTAATACTTACCTGGAATCCACACCTAAAAGAGGGGGGAAAAACCCCTAGAATTGGTATCTGTTGGACTTTTTTTCTGTCTTTAGGAAAGTGAATTTTGGAAAACTTGGAATATTGTGACTTTTTTGTGTCTTTATGCTTAAGAAATGGGACTTTTTGTATGTGTTTACAATATTATTGTATAATACAGTCTGTTGTTAAGCTATACTTTGTATGGTTGATCTGTGTTAGATCTGGAGTAACTACATTTATACACAGAGGTGTCTATTTTCATTTACCACCTGGAGTCTGGCAACCCTACCTCAAGTGCAGCCATTTTCTCCAGGAGAAGTAATCCCTCTAGCCTGGCGATCAGCTGTAATCCCAGGAGATCTCTAGCCACCACCTGGAAGTTACATATACATAAAGTACCACTGATACACTAAATATAATGGTTTATATAATTTCAAAAACGCGATTTACAACAAATGATTCAAGTTATGCAACAAAGCAATCTATACAAATTGCAACAAAACAAATCTATGCAAGTTTACATAGATGGACTGATGTTAAGTTTTAAGGAATTAATGTACTCTCCTGTGTAATTTTTGTTGGAAATTCTGTTTTAAAGCAACACGAGCAAAATCAGAAAGTCAAGATTTTCCTCTACAGCAGCAACAGACTTCTGATGAAGCTAATGCAATTAGCGAAACAAGGATAAGATTCATGAAACCTTGCAAACTTACATAGATTGTTTTGTTGCAACTTTTTAAAAAAATTATTAAGAGAAAATAAGAATACAACAACGAAAGAAAATGGAAATACAACAACAAAAGAAAATGGAAATATAACATTACTAAAATGCTCATAATACAAATTCTTGAAAAGAAACTAAGAGTGTGCTGCTAATATAATTAAAATATCCATAACAGTGAACCAAGCTATACTCTATATATTTATCTAAAACCCAAATGATTATTACATCCCTCCCTCTCTGCAATTTACACATTGGTGTGTTTTTTCCATCCTTGAAATTGTTAAATTCCAGCGAGCCTCCAGTTCTGTATTTTTGTCATTATTATAATACGTCAACTTAATTAAAGCATATGTTTCTTTAACCTTATCAAGCCAATTATTTAAATCAGGGAATTTTCTTGCTTTTCTAATATCTTGCAAGATTTGTTCTTGCAACTGTTAGTATATGGAAAAACATAACTTGAATAATCTTTGTTTTATCTGAAAATAATTTAATAAAATTGTTTCCAGTCTTACTGATATAACTATTTCAAGGCCGCTGGATATGATTTCATATGTTTTGTTGCAACTTGTATAGATGGTTTTGTTACCTAACTTGAATTATTTGTTGGAAATCACGTTTTTGAAATTATATAAACCATCATATTTAGTGTATCAGTGGTACTTTATGTATATGTGTGTTCCAGGTACCACTCCCCTTCTGGTATTGTATACCACCTGGAAGCTGGCAACCCTACAAGGGGTCAGTAGAAGGCAGCTTCATGTGTTCATTTCTGAGGGAACCAAGCCTTCAACATCTTCTCATACATAATCTGTACATCTATCCGGTGATTCATTTCCATCTCAGCCCTTTGTTCTTGACCTAAAATGGGGAATGCATTTTAACAAAACAAAACGATTCTCAGGACGCACACGGTTTCTTCAGCAGGTTCAAGGCCAAGTTCTATAGATGTTCTGCCGGCCTGCTCCGAATCTGCGATTTTTACCGTACAAATTAAAAATTTATTGGGCACAGATTTCAGCATTCTGAATTTGAGTTGTTGCAAACTTTCATTTGCAACAACTCAAATTCCTTGCCTTCAGAGCTTCAGGTAAAAGGGTATATACACCAATGATGTCAGGTGATATCTCAGAGTAGATGCAAGCAGGATATTCACTGGGGGAGTCAATAGCTCGCTTTAATTTTATTCTTGTTTAAAACATTTATATGCTGCCTTTCCACCCAGCTTAGGGTCCCCGAGGCATTTGGTTCATTGCTAGTCCCAATAACTAGTTGAAGTGGAACAAATCATTCAAAATAAGTTAGACTTCACCTAGAGTATTGTCTTCAGTTTTGGGCACCACAATTTAAGAAGGATGTAGACAAGCTGGAATGTGTCCTGAGGAGGGCAACAAAGATGGTGAGGGGTCTGGAGACCAAGTCCTATGAGGAAAGGTTGAAGGAGCTGGATATGTTTAGCCTGAAGAGGAGAAGACCGAGAGGGGATATGATAACCACCTTCAAGTACTTGAAGGGCTGTCATATGGAGGAGTGTGCCGAGTTGTTTTCTATTGCTCTCAGAAACTCGAACCAGAACCAACGGGTTGAAATTAAATCAAAAGAGTTTCCGTCTTGACATTAGGAAGAATGTTCTAACAGAGCAGTTCCTCAGTGGAACAGGCTTCCTCGGGAGGTGGTAAGCTCTCCTTCCCTGGAGGTTTTGAAGCAGAGGCTAGATGGCCATCTGCCACCAATGCTGATTCTACGACCGTAGGCAGATCATGAGAGGGAGGGCACCTTGGCCATCTTCTGGGCATGGAGTAGGGGTCACTGGGGTGTGTGGGGGAGGTAGTTTTGAGTTTCCTGCATTGTGCAGGGGGTTGAACTAGTTGACCCTGGTGGTCCATTTCAACTCTATGATTCTGTGATTCTATCCTATGAAGTGAAATTTAATTCATTTGCGTAAGTTGCCCAGTTCAGGTTTTCACAGGACAAAATCTGGGAGCTGGGAGTCCCCGTAGAACTGAGTCCGGCGTCATTTGATACGTCTCCCGCTCTCCTTGATGTCTGCTCTGTTTACAGGTTTTCCCCAGTTCTTCTCCTGCATGGAGCTTTCCTCTTTGGAACGGTCGGGTCCAGCCCCGTCCTACGGAAGCCATTTGGAGAGATCAGGTCCCCCAACTACCCCAAGCCGTACCCAAACAACAACGTCAGCACCTGGGACATCGCCCTGCCCAAGGGCTTCAGAGTGAAGTTGACGTTCCGGGAGTTTGATTTGGAGCCGTCTGAGGCTTGTTTGTACGACTATGTCAAGGTGTGCATGCGTGAAAAAGGGATGACCTTGGGCTAGTCACACTCTCTCAGCCCCACCTACCTCACAGGGTGTCTGTTGTGGGGAGGGGAAGGGAAGGTGATTGTAAGCTGGTTTGATTCTCCCTTAAGTGGTGGAGAAAGTTGGCATATAAAAACCAACTATTCTTCTTCTTCTCCTCCTCCTTCTCCTTTTTTCTCTCCGTGCGTAACTCGAGGGCTATTTTGGTGGTCAATATATTACTATGTGTATAGTGAAATATCACCAAGTAGAACCCTCTCCCCAAAACTTTCTATAGATTGGGGTGGGGGTGGCCTCTGTGGGGGCCTGGGCAGGGCGATTTCAGGACAAACTAGTAGCAAGCGGGTGTTCCATTGCTCCTATGAATACCTCTGCATGTGCAGTAGAAGCAACAGACCCATTGCCATGTGAAAGAAACCCAAGTAAAAATTTCACTCCCTCCCCCTTGAATAGCAGACTAGCAGACCACAGCACAAACTGATTTTTACATTCATAGAATCATAGAGTTGGAAGGGACCACCAGGGTCATCTAGTCCAACCCCCTGCACAATGCAGGAAACTAACAACTACCTCCCCCTACCTCCCCCCAGTGACCCCAACCCTCCCCCCGCCATGCAGGATCCCACAATCAAAGCACTCCCAATAGATGGCCATCTAGCCTCTGCTTAAAGATCTCCAAAGACGGGGACTCCACCACCCTCCGAGGCAGCACATTCCACCGTCGAACAGCCCTCACCGTCAGAAAGTTCTTCCTAATGTTTAGGTGGAATCACTTTTCTATTAGTTTAAATCCATTACTCCGTTTCCTAGTCTCTGGAGCAACAGAGAACAAGCTAGTTCCCTTGTCAACATGACATCCCTTCAAATATTTAAACATGGCTATCATGTCTCCCCTCAACCGTCTCTTCCCAAAACATTCCCCTCCCTTTCCAAAACAGTTTCCCATGCTGCTTTCCTCTCCCCCTCCCAATGGACATGGAGTTGGTTGAGACGTGTCCGGCCAAAGTCCCGTTCTGTCTATGGACCTGGTTGCGTGATCCTTTCCTATGAAACTCATAGGTTCTCATGCTTCCTCCTTCTCCTCCTGTCTCCACCCACCGGTCTCCACCAGATCTCAGCAGACAAGAGAGACTTGGGCCAGTACTGTGGCCAGCTGGAATCGGCCACTGGTAACCACCCTGGAAGAAGGGAGTTTGTGTCTCAGGGAAACCGAATGAGGGTCTTGTTCCACTCTGACTTCTCCAATGAAGAAAACGGCGAGCTCGTCTTCTACAAGGGCTTCCTGGCCTATTATCAAGCTGTGGGTAAATATCCGACCGCCACACCCTGTGGAAGGAACTCACTTCTCTAACGCAATAATATGAGCCTATCAGCGAAAGCCTGACTGGAGGACTTACATAAGAACATAAGAAAGGCCATGCTGGATCAGACCAAGGCCCATCAGGTCCAGCAGTCTGTTCACACAGTGGCCAACCAGGTGCCTCCAGGAAGCCCCCAAACTGCAGCAGCACCATCCTGCCCGTGTTCCAAAGCACCTAATATAATACGCATGCTCCTCTGATCCTGGAGAGAATAGGTATACATCATGGATCACCCTTTCCTCCATGAACATGTAGACTCCCCTCTTCAAGCCTTCCAAATTGGCACCCATGACCACATCCTGGGGCAGGGAGTTCCGCAATTTAACTATGCATTGTGTGAAGAAATACTTCCTTTTATCAGTTTTGAATCTCTCACCCTCCATCTTCAGCAGTTGACCCCACGTTCTAGTATTGTGAGAGAGGGAGAAAAGCTTCTCCCTGTCCACTCGCTCCATACCATGCATAATTTTATAGACCTCTATCATGCCTATGAAGTCCTGAGTTGTGCAGCAGAATTCCAGCCTGCAATTTTATCTGTTGAAATGGCACGCAGCCCCCTCGCCCTCTCTGACCATCTTCCTGGACGGTGCTGAGAGAACTGACAAGCTTTGCTCCCCGTTGAACACAAGCGTCATGTCAGGACTGGCAACATTTGGCCAAAGGTCAAAGATCCCTTGCCAAGGGAAGGGGCTGAAACCATGGGCTACTCTAATCTGGAGTGCAAGGAGTTTCTTTGAACAAAAACGCTCCCTTCTAAGGACTCAACTACCTTTAACAGTTTGTTATGTGTTTATTGTAAAGGATTTTTTCCCCACCTTTGCAAATTTATCTGCTAGGATTGCTTTATCAAGAACAGTGCGAGGAGAGAAGGGGAACTTGAACCTTTCCCTCCCGGGCCATTTTCTCATTAGAAAAAGCCACCCCCATGCTGCTTTTACACCCGACCCCGGAAAACGGCAATTTTCTCTGGAGGAGGAACTAAGAGCGGCTCAAGTGTGGCTTTTCCAGGGAAAAATAGCCAGAGAGGAAAAGGTTCAAGTTTGCCTTTCCCGGGGCACACACGCTGCTCTCCTTTTTGATAAAGCTATCTTGGCAACTAGATTTGCAAAAGTGAAAAGAAGGAAGAAGCGGTAATATGTAGCCAAGCCCTAAATAGCCACTGAAGGGGGAAGGGAAAGTGATGCTCTTGCCAACGGGAATTGGGAGTTGGTTCTAGAGCTACCACGCTACTGCTGCGGGCGGCACCGCAACAGCCATGCAGATTGTGAGAGGTTGATCGAAAACAGTGACATCCATTGATGCAGAGCTTGAGACGGTGCAGAAAAGTGCAATTAAAAGGATCAGGGAGCTAGAGCAACTGCCCTATGAGGAGCGGTTAAAGCGCTTAGGGCTGTTTAGCTTGGAAAGAAGGCAGTTAAGGGGAGGCATGGTAGAGGTCTATAAAATTATGCATGGTACGGAGAGAGTGGACAGGGAGAAGCTTTTATCCCTCTCTCATGATACCAGAACATGGGGTCATCTGCAAAATCTGGAGGGTGAGAGATTCAAAACAGATTAAAGGAAGTATTTCTTCACAACGCATAGTTAAATTGTGGAACTCCCTGCCCCAGGATGTGGTGATGGCTGCCAACTTGGAAGGCTTGAAGAGTGGAGTGGACATTTTCATGGAGGAGAGGGCTATCCATGGCTACTAGTCAAAATAAATACTAGTCATGATGCATACCTATTCTCTCCAGGATCAGAGGAGCATGCCTGTTATATTAGGTGCTGTGGAACACAGACAAGATAACTCTGCTGCAGTTGTCTTCCTTGTGGGCTTCCTGGTTGGCCCCTGTGTGAACAGACTGCTGGACTTGACGGGCCTTGGTCTGATCCAACATGGCTTTTCTTATGTTCTTATTATAATTATACTATATATAATTATATTAGGTGCTGTGGAACACAGGCAGGATGGTGCTGCTGCAGTCGTCTTGTTTGTGGGCTTCCTAGAGGCGCCTGGTTGGCCACTGTGTGAACAGACTGCTGGACTCGATGGGCCTTGGTCTGATCCAACATGGCCTTTCTTATGTTCTTCTGCCATCGTGCCATGCTTGAGCCAGGTGCCACTAGGCACTCGGTAGCTTTGCGCCTGCATGGTGTTTCCCCCCCCTCCCCATAACCCCACCCCAAGAACTCTTAATGATCTCTTTTGCTTTAGCCGGAGATTTCTGGATTACAATTTTGGAAACCAACTGGAATACTTTCCAGCCTTAAAGCTTAGCTGTCTGGAACGTTTTCGTGGTTTCACTTTTAATATGCAACTGGGAATAAGATTTAATGCAACAAAATATACAGGCTCTTTGTATTAGCCATAAACAGAGGCAATTAACGCAATAGATCAAATCTACATTCAGCAGAACTTCAGGTTTTGTAACTGCCTTTCCCAAATTTCTGACAGTTAAGGCATTTTGAAAAAAATAAAATTGGAAGCAAACATCGGGCTTACAACTATGGCGTTTACTTTTAGAGTATGTCAGGAATGTGAATGACACATCCTTAGAAGAGTTTGTCTCCCGTGATTCTGTACGAGTTCCAGTTCTCAGTTTACCTCCTGATTGGGAGATCTTCTGCTATGACTCCTTGATGGCCAGAATGACTCCTCTAGGTTAGATTGGCCGGTAAGGTTGCCAGGTCCCTCTTCGCCACCAAGGTTTTTGGGGCGGAGCCTGAGGAGGATGGGGTTTGGGGAGGGACTTCAAAGCCATAGAGTCCAATTGCCAAAGCAGAGGTTGAAGAAGAAGAAGAGTTGGTTTTTATATGCCAAGTTTCTCTACCACTTGAGGAAGAATCATACCGGCTTACAAACACCTTCCCTCCCCCTTCCCACAACAGACACCCTGTGAGGTAGGTGGGGCTGAGAGAGCTCTAACAGAGCTGTGACTAGCCCAAGGTTCACCCAGCTGGCTTCATGTGGAGGAGTGGGGAAACAAATCCAGTTCACCAGATTAGCCTCCGCCGCTCATGTGGAGGAGCGGGGAATGAAACCTGGTTCTCCAGGTCAGACTCCACCGCTCCAAACCACCGCTGTTAACCACTACAACATGCTGGCTCTCTACTTCACCCCCAAACCACCACGCTGGCTCTCTACTTCACCCCCAATCCACCACTCTTAACCACTATACCACGTTGGCAACCCTATTTCATCCCCAAATCTCCAGAAGTTTCCCAATCTGGAGTTGGCAACCTTACTCGCCACTACTGGGTTAGCGTTGCCTCCAGATCACTAACAAAAGGTCCTGGATTCCTCCTTTAGACAGCAGAGGCCTGGAAACTGTTTGTAGGACTTTTCAGCCTGGTTCAGTTGTAACCTCTTCCCATCTCTGGATCTGTGAACTTCCTAGATCTGGACGAATGTACCCAAGGAAACAGCGTCGAAGAAGAGCAGAAGCCCCGGTGCCAACACCTCTGCCACAACTATATAGGAGGCTATTTCTGCTCCTGCCATCCCGGCTATCGTCTCCAGAGCGACCAGCATTCCTGTAAAGGTGAGAGAACGAGCACTGAGAATTAGGAAGCTCAGATAGCTGAGATCTGCACTTTCGCACATGCCGAATAATGCACTTTCAATCCACTTTCAATGCACTTTGAAGCTGGATTTTACTGCGGCCATTTATGCAGGGTCAATTTTGATGCTCGCTCAAAACTCTCTTTTTTAAAATGCGACCTTTAAAATGCCTATTCACGGTCCCGACACAAAAGGAGAAATTCCACCCCCACCCCCACTCGCCTGCTCCTTCGTTCCTTCCATTAGCAACCGCTGTTTGAATAGATAATGCGTGGGGCTGTGATTTTGCATGCTTCCTTGAGGGGATTCTTTGAGGCGGGGCGGAACAAACACAAAAGGTCGCGTTAAAGGGGCTCTTAAGAAATGCGAAGCAGGTATGCCCCGACTTCGCAGTCACTTCCTGAATGACAGTTCAGCGTGAAAAAACATGCGGGGCAACTCAGCCTGGAACGCGCTGCTAATTACCAAACATAAATGGCCTGCATGAACTGGCAAAATCCACTTGCAAATGATCATTAAAGTGCAGTAGATTCCCGGATGGCCAAAAGGAAATACCCCTTTACAGAATGAATGATTAAAATGTGGAATTTGCCGCCAGAGGAGGTAGGGATGGCCACAAGCGGAAGCAACTTTAAAAGGGGATTAAACAGGTTCATGGAGGATAGGTTAATATCCTTGGTGACTAAAGGAAACTTCCCTGTTCAGAGGCAGCCAACCTCTGAATCCCAGTGCCAGGAGGCAACATTAGGGGAAGACCTCGGCCTCTACTCCCAGTTGGTTGTCCTTCCAAAGTAACTGGTTGGCCGCTGAGTGAGACAGGGTGCTGGGTTAGATGGGCCGCTGCTCTGAGTGTCACTGCCTCCATCTCCCGCCCCTGGTATTCCTTGGACGTCTCCTGTCTGAATACAAGCCAGGGTCAGGGCTGAGAAGATGTGACCGGCCCAAGGTCACCCAGCAAGCTTCCATGGTAGAGCAGGGATTCAAACCTGGGTTTCCCAGATCCAAGTCCGACACGGTCGAGTGCCAGATTTATGTATAAGCTAAACAAGCTATAGCTTAGGGCCCCACTCTCTTGGGGGCCCCCAAAAAATTTAAAGGAAAAAAAACCTGGATGTACATTTCCAAAATATAAGACAAAAAAACTTAATTGTATTTCAGTTCAACAATTACTTTGATAAAATACATATTTTGTTATGTGCAAATGGCTTTAGATACCTATTAGGTCCATAAATTACCATATAGCATATATTCAACACAAAAAACAGCGACAATTTGTTGTTGACAAAGAACAGCAGGACATATAAAGGGCCCCATTACCTTCCATAGCTTAGGGCCTCGTCAAACCTAAATCCGGCCCTGCCGACACCTTAACCCAGGGATGTCGAACTCATTTGTTACAAGGGCCAGATATGACCTAAATGTCACTTGGTCGGTTCGGGCCATGTGTATTATAAAATGTAATGCCAGATACCGGAGACATTGACACCTCAGGAGTGGAAGGGGGGCTTCCTTGGCTGGCTCTCAGGCCAGATAAGAGCTCTCAAGAGGCCAGATCCTGACCATAGACCTTATGTTTGACACCCCTGCCTTAACCACTCCACCACACTGGCTGTCTTTCTCTGCTTATCAGTAGTTATTTATTCCACATTAATACATTGCATCCATCGGTCGAGTGACCAAAGAAAGAAGCATTCCCCAGAAATGAGCCACCTATAGTATCAAAGCTGATCCAAAGATATCCCACTACATATGAAACTGCCTTTTTCTGAATCTCAATCAAAGACTAGGGAGGGGCCGTGGCTCAGTGTGTAGAACATCTGCTTCATATGCAGAAGGTCCCAGGTTCAATCCCCGGCATCTCCAGTTAAAGGGACTAGCCAGGTAGGTGATGGGAAAGACCCCTGCCTGAGACCCTGGAGAGCCGGTGCCGGTCTGAGTAGACAATACTGACTTTGATGGACCGAGGGTCTGATTCAGTATGAAGCAGCTGCTTGTGTTCATGTGTTCATCTCAGACCATTGGCCTATTGCTTGCTCGGACTGGCAGCAGCTCTCCCTCCTCTCCTTCTTCACATTACCATGTGATCCTTTTACCTAGAGATGCCAGGGATTGAACCGGAGACCTTCTTCATGCAAAGCAGAGGCTCTTCCACTGAGCCACAGCCCCCCTCCCCAAACGTACCCGGCTTTCACTAAACCTTCTCTCGGTTTCTCGCCTTCCAGTGGAGTGCAGCAACGAGCTGTTCACGGAGCTCTCCGGATACGTGGCGAGCCCCGGATACCCTCGGCCGTACCCGCCAGACCTGCGGTGTAACTACAGCATCCAAGTGGAGAAGGGGCTGGTGATCACACTCAAATTCCTGGCACCCTTTGAAATCGAGGACCACCAACAAGTCCGCTGCCCTTATGACCAGCTCAAGGTATTGCGGATCGATTTCTCCCCGGGCAGGATTTCAGCCCCGTTTCCCTGAAGCGGATTGTCAGGGAGAAAAGAAGGAAACCGCAGGCGCCTTTGGGATCCCTGCAGCTCTCTTTGTTTGCAGTGTGCAAAGCCTTTCATAGGAATGCTTTGTGGGGCACATCTAGGTTTGTGTTATCATTTTTCCCCATCTGTATTTTTGAGATGATATGAAAATTCTGTTTGCGGATCTGTGATAGCCCATTTACACGTGCCGGTAAGTTAACCTTTTAATGGTCCAATACAATGTGAGTGACTTGGATGCATTTGAATCTCGGAAAGAATTGGTGGTGTGAACAGACTGCTGTGTGAACAGACTGCTGGACTTGATGGGCCTTGGTCTGGTCCAGCAGGGCCTTTCTTATGTTCTTAAGTCACAACTGAGACATTCAGAGTTGGTTTACCATAGCCTGTCTCCACATCACGCCTCTGTAAGCCGCAGGTTGCCATCTTACTGGCCTCCATACCCTCCTCCACCTCTATCTTCTAGTCATATATGGGGGCATTGACTGCCTAGCTGGGCCTCTCTGTGGTGATAACGACTGAACTGGCACCATCTAATTGTATTAGTTTTGACTGTATTAACTTTGGTTTTATTATGAATGGTATTAATGTGTATTATGGTTTTAATAGGTAAGTATAGCTGTAGATGGTTTTATTGTTTTTGGGTTGTTTCTTGTTACCCGCACTGAGCCCGGCTTGCTGGGGACTGAGGGCGGGTTAGAAGTCTAACAGCCCATTCCTGAGCTGACGGCGTGCGGAGTCGGCGGGGAAGAGGCGCAGCGGCGCCTCTTCCTAAGCCGATTTCCACACGCCGCGGGAAAGAAAAAAGCCTTTTCAAGCAGGTGCAGCAACGCCGTTTCAAGCAGGTGCAGCAACGCCGTTCTCGCCGGCACCGGCCAGGGCTGAAACGGAGGGCCTGTGCCACGGAGAGGCCGCGCCAGCAGAGGGGCGAGGCGCGGTCCCGCGGCGCTCGGCCACCAGTGGGACTGGCCTCCCCACCAGCGTAAGTGCGTGTAATTGCGCGATTACATGCACTTACGCTGGCGGCGGGGTCATGCCACCTCCTAAGAGGTTTCGCCCCCACCCCACCAGGAATGGGCTGTAAAAATATAAATAAATTCCTTGGTGGTCTCCCATCCAAATACTAACCAGGGCCTACCCAGCTTAGCTTCCGAGATCTGACGGGATCAGGCTAGCCTGGGCTGTCCAGGTCAGGGCCAAACAGAATTAGGGACACCAAATTATGATGTCCCATTGGTCTCAACGGACGCTGACAGGAGCCCCTGTATGTTTCCCCCAAGGAAAGAAGAAAGGTACAAGAACTGACTTGAGGAAGTGAGAAATCAAAACACAGTGCAAATCGGTAATCTTTATAACAAGGGAAATGCAAATATTATGACAGGTAGCTAGCAACCCCCCATTTTGAAAATGCCAGTATTTCTGATTCAGATGTGTATATTGCTGAGCACGAAGATTTGCATGCCTCACTCCTTCTAGGACATTCTTGTACCTTTGTTCTTAAGAGGGTTGTCTCTTTTGTCTACCTATCTGTTTTTCCCCAGAAGGGCAAACAGCAGCTCTCTTGTGCTGTTCCTCCGCCCTCCCCAAATATATCACAATCCAAATCCAAATCAGGCACCATACATGTGATTCTTAGAGAACTAAATGCAGGGGGTTCCGATTGGGGAACTGCAGGCATCGCGTCTCAGCCCCAAAGAGGAAGATTTGCCTCCTTCTGATCTCTTTAGGGATACCAGAGAAATTAAGCCGGCAGGCATAAGAAGAGATCCGTGTTGGATCAGACCAGTGGGCAACCTAGTCCAGCATCCTGTCTCACAAAGCAACCAGCTGATTGCTATGAAGGGCCAAATAAGCAGGGCGTAGAGGCCCTGATGCAGTGTCCTAGCACTAGGATTCAGAGGTTTGCTGACTCTGGGCTGGAGGCATGTTGGTCTGACTCGGTAGGATGGAAGATATTGAGGTGCACCATTTTCTGCTCACCAGATCCAGGCCCGGGGCAAAGAGATTGGCGAGTTCTGCGGCACGGTGACCCCTGGCAGCATCGAAACCAACAGCTCTTCGGTGGACCTTTTCTTCCTCACAGACGAGTCGGGGTTCGGCCACGGGTGGAAGATCCGGTACAGCTCGGAAAGTAATGCCCCCCACTACTGACGTGCTCTGACAAATGATGTCCGGCCATCTGCCGATCCTTGCCTCATTCTCGCCTTGTCCCCAACAGGGGTCCGTTGCCCGCAGCCCGTGCCGAACGACAAGTTCACCATCATCAAAAACCCGCAACCCGTCTATCAGTTCCAGGACTACTTCATTGTCAGCTGCCAGAAGGGTTATAACCTAATGGAGGTGAGGCCTGTTGTTCTGACTTCTGCATGCCATTGCTTCTTTCTGCTTTTTTACTTCCCTCAAGGACCTTTTCTCCCCACAGCCACTTAAAGGTATTCTGTTTCCCTAAGGGAAGTAAACCCATCCTAGGGCTTCCGGGGCTTCCACGCTGTTGGGGGCATCCCAACTGGTAGCCTCTGTTCTTTGCTGTCTCTTGGTAGAGCGGTGGTGGTGGTGGGAGAAATGCTGGAGAAACAGGCACCATGCCAGCGCTGCGACATCACTTCTGGTCCAGTCCGGGAAGTGGCATCATGCTAGTGCAAAGCTCTAAGATTTCCCTCAAACTCTATGGTATTTACTATAGAGTTTGGGGGAAATCCTAGAGCATCACACCAACATGATGACATCACTTCTAGGTTCATGCAATGGTAATTTCATGTCCCCCGCCCAGTAAAGCTCCTGCTGGGCGCCAGTGCCGGGGTGGCAACCTTAACCCCTCTCCTCCTGGGCCCATGCCAGCACTGGCTACGTATAAACCAAGCCAGGCTTTTACAAAAGGAGTGGTGGCATGTTCCAGGAAGGGACACTCATATACACATGCTCATATACTCAATTCAAAAGAGTTTCCAGCTAAACATTAAAAAGAACTTTCTGACAATTAGAGCGGTTCCTCAGTGGAGCAGGCTTCCTCGGGAAATGGTAGGCTCTCCTTCTTTGGAGATTTTTAAGTAGAGGCTAGATGGCCATCTGTCAGCAATGCTGATTCTGTGACCTTAGGCAGATGATGAGAGGGAAGGCAGGAAGGGTTGCGTCAGTGCTCGGCTCTCGTGGCCCTTCCCTACATGCCCAGGGTAATGCCGATTGCCACTTTGGGGGTCAGGAAGCAATTTTCCTCCAAGCCAGATTGGCCAGGGATCCTGGAAGATTTTTTTTTTTGCCATCTTCTGGGCATGGAGTAGGGGTCACTGGGGATGGGGGAGGTAGTTGTGAATTCCCTGCGTTGTGCAGGGGGTTGGACTAGATGACCCTGGTGGTCCCTTCCAACTCTACGATTCTATGATTCATATACTCATGCCACTAACAGCTGGGAGTGAGCTGAGCCCCCCAAAGAGCATTAACACCCCCAAACAATCACTTGGGTGGCTTGTCTGGAGAACAAGGTCTGCATTTTGTTTTTATTCTTTCCTTCCTAGATACCTTTCTCCTTCCCTAATATTTCACTACAGTCCTTGGCCTCTCTCACAGGAATGAGGTAAAACATGTCAGGGCACGAGAGAGATTTTAGGCGCCTTTAACAGAATCTCTGCCTCTGCCTTGTCACACTGTGCTGGGGGGTCTGAGTCAAGGCAGATGGAGATACAGGGGTTGCTCAATGTTTTTGAGTTGGCCAGTTACCAATGAAGAAGTAGCAGGAACCGAAAGTACAGCATAAAATGAGCAAACAGCTTAATCTGCCCCAGGGCTCATGTCTGGAATTTGATTTGCATGCCGGGACTCGGCTCTGTGACATCCTGAGTAACAACCGCAAGCCCCTCTGAGCATGCGCAAAGCGACTTTCCCTCACATCTGAGTAACAATCCTCCCCACCAAAAAGTGAGGGTGGTCCAGCATCCATGGGACAATTTGTGGCTTGAACACATGAACACATGAAGCTGCCTTATACTGAATTGGACCTTCGGTCCATCAAAGTCAGTATTGTCTACTCAGACTGGCAGTGGCTCTCCAGGGTCTCAGGCGGAGGTCTTTCACATCACCTATTTGCCTAGTCTCTTTAAGTGGAGATGCTGGGGATTGAACCTGGGACCTTCTGCATGTCAAGCAGATGCTCCACCACTGAGCCACAACCCCATCCCAAACACATAAAGCTGCCTTCTATTGAATCAGACCCTTGGTCCATCAAAGCCAGTATTGTCTACTCAGACCAGCAGCAGCTCTCCAGGCTCTCAGGCAGAGGTCTTTCACATCACCTACTTGGCTGGTCCCTTTAACTGGAGATGCCGGGGCTTGAACCTGGGACCTTCTGCATGCCAAACAGATGCTCTACCACTGAGCCACAGCCCCTCCCTGCCAGCTCTCATCTGACCTCTGAAGGCATCGAATCAAGGAGGAGCTGTGGCTCAGTGGTAGAGCATCTGCTTGGCATGACAGAAGGTGACAGGGTCAATCCCTGGTATCTCCAGTTAAAAAGAGGTGAGGTGAAAGACCTCTACCTGAGCCTCGGAGAGCCTCTCCCCAACAGAGTAGACATTGCTAACCTTGGTAGATCGAGGGTCTGCCTCAGCTTCATGTATTCAGCAACTACAGTATTGTGCTTTTTCTAGAAATAGGAAGGCTCGCCAGTCATTCTATTGTTCCGACACCCTGAGGCAGTACTTTTGACCACGGCCTTTTATGCATGGCTGTTTCCCTCGGCGTCACCCTTCCGACAACTTCGGGTCTTTGGGGGTTTTTTTATATAAATTTTATTTTAAACTTACAGTTACAAATACCTAACATACGAACAAGATAAAAAATAACAAACCTACCTACATAACACTTAACATAACACATTACCAAATGTGCCTTGTGTGTGTAAAGTGCCATCAAGTCGCAGCCGACTTATGGCGACCCCTTTTTTGGGGGGGGTTTCAAGGCAAGAGACTAACAGAGGTGGTTTGCCAGTGCCTTCCTCTGCACAGCAACCCTGGTATTCCTCGGTGGTCTCCCCTCCAAATACTAACCAGGGCTGACCCTGCTGAGCTTCTGAGATCTGACGAGATCAGGCTAGCCTGGGCCATCCAGGTCAGGGAAATGTGCCTTACTTTATCCTAAGTTGGCCATCTATTCAGAGAGTTTTTATTTCTACCGTCTAGTCTACTTTGTTTCTTATATCTCCAAGTAATCCGTTTAGGGTTAGTCATTAAACTTATATTTAAATCTGTATATATGTATAAGGACTTTTTACTGTACCTATCTTTCTTAAACAGCTATAATATATTATTAAGTTATTACTATCGTTTCTCCAAGATATTTCACCTATACATTTTAACCTATAATATTTGTTGCTTAATATAAAGTGTATGTATTTAACTTTTGACTATAGTCTTTACACATGGCTGTTTTCCTCCCCATCACTCTTCCGACGACTTTGGGTCTTTGATTTTTTTAATATAAATTTTATTTTAAACTTACAGTTACAAATACATAACATACAAACAAGATAAAACATAACATACCTACCTACAAAACACTTAACATAATACAACATAACATATTACCAAATGTGCCTTACTTTATCTTGACCATCTATCCAGAGAATTTTTATTTCTACCATCTATTCAACTTTGTTTCTTATATCTCCAAGGAATCCATTTAGGGTTAGTCATTAAAAGTTTATTTAAATCTGAATATAAGCATAAAGGACTTTTTATTGTACCATGACTATATTTCTTAAACATCTATATTATATTATTAAGTTATTACTATTGTTTCTCCAAGATATTACACCCATATATTTTAACCCAGTGGTTCCCAAAGGGGGCAGGACCACCTCCTGGGGGGGTGAGATTACCTAGGGGGGCACTAAGGGGCAAGGGGGCAGCAGGGGGGCGCTAGAGGTGGGGCCCTTCAACTGTTTTGTTCACTAATTTACAATGGAAACGATCAGAACATTTTTTTCAGACTTCGAAGAGCTAGATCAAGTTCATCAGTTTTGTTGAATAAATTTCAACTAAAAAGTTTTAATGTGATTTTGAATAGATGTGCAGTTAATTGTCACTGTTTTGAAATTTTATTGTTGTTATCTTTTTTACTGAGTCATGCAAACCCCTATTTTGAATAATGTTTTTTATAAGATAGAGTAGGGGGTGCTGGCGTTGAGTTTGTGGAACCAAGGGAGTGGTGGCCCGAAAAGTTTGGGAACCACTGTTTTAACCTACAATATTTGTTGTTTAATATAAGTTGTATGTATTTAACCCACTGGTTCCCAACCAGGGGTCCATGGACCCCCAGGGGTCCGCGAGAACTAAATTAAGGTCCGTGAAACAAAGTTATAAACCCATAATAAATTAATATTTTCAATTAAAGGTTCTCTATTATAAAAATATATTCAAATATTATTCTAAGTTTAATGTTTAACTAACAGTTATGATTAAAGTTTATTTTCAAATTCTCGGAATTTTTATTTTGAACCTTGGGGTCCCTGCACCGAACAAAAAAGTCCTAGTGGTCCCTGGTCAAAAAAAGGTTGGGAACCACTGATTTAACCTATTTTCTTAGCATACTAAATAAAAATTTTCTAGAGACATAATTTTAACTATGATAGCTACGACCATGCAGCAAAAAAGAAGAAAAAGAAACGAACAAACAAATTATACACGTTACATATTTGCATAGTCTTCAGATCTTTGTGTTGATTGTGCATGCCGTTTCCAACCGCCAGAGGTCGCCTCGCTCTCCCCCTGCGTTTCCCCGCGTTTTGCCCACATTTTCAGGGACCTGTTTTATCTCGAATTTGAAAATGCAGGGAAACGCAGGGAGAGAGCGAGGCGACCTCTGGCGGTTGGAAACGGCATGCATAATCAATACAAAGACCTGAAGTCGCCAGAGGGGTGACCACGAGGAAAACAGCCGTGCATAAAAGGCCTATCTTTCTGGAGTTTTGGCAGCCACAGCGTAGTTATTTCTCTGGCCAGTGCTTGTACGATGCTGGGAAACAATATCTGCTCGGAATTTGCAGCTGTAAAACTGGGTGTTTATGGAAAAACTTGCCCATCAAATTAATTTACTCAAGGGATTGGGTAAACAGAGTTTTTCAAGCCAAATGGCTTTCTTTTATTTGTTTGAGAACTTGTGTGTTGCAATCTCCAGTAAAAACATGGTTTTTTTAATCGACCTAGTTAATTCTTTATACGTGTGTGTGTGTAAAGTGCCGTCGAGTCGCAGCTGACTTATGGCAGGACCCCTTATGGGGTTTTCAGGGCCAGAGACGAACAAAGGTGCTTTGCCAGTGCCTACCTCTGCATAGCAACCCTGGTATTCCTTGGTGGTCTCCCATCCAAATACTAACCAGGGCTGACCCTGCTGAGCTTCTGAGATCTGACAAGATTGGGCTATAACATGCTGTCTCTCTTCCCAAATTATATATAAAAGAGCCAGCGTGGTGTAGTGGTTAAGAGTGGTGGTTAAGAGCAGTGGACTCTAATCTGGGGGACCACATTTGATTCCCCCTTCCTCCACATGAGCAGCAGACTCTAATCTGGTGAACCGAGTTGGTTTCCCCACTCTTACACATGAAGCCAGCTGGGTGACCTTGGGCTAGTCACAGTACACTTAGAGCTCTCTCAGCCCCACTTAACAGTTAGAGCGGCTCTTCAGTGGAACAGGCTTCATCGGGAGGTGGTAAGCGCTCCTTCCCTGGAGGTTTTTAAGCAGAGGCTAGATGGCCATCTGTCAGCAATGCTGATTATATGACCTTAGGGAGTTCATGAGAGGGAGGGCATCTTGGCCATCTTCTGGGCATGGAGTAGGGGTCACAGGGGTGTGTGGGGGAGGTACTTGTGAAATTCCTGCATTGTTCAGGGGGTTGGACTAGATGACCCTGGTGGTCCCTTCCAACTCTATGATTCTATGATTCTACCTCACAAGGTGTCTGTTGTGGGAGGGGGAGGGAAGGTGATTGTAAGCTGGTTTGATTCTTCCTTAAGTGGTAGAGAAAGTCGGCATTAAAAAACTGACTCTTCTTCTCCTCCTCCTCCTTCTCCTTCTTCTTCTCCTTCTCCTCCTCCTCCTCCTCCTCCTCCTCCTCCTCCTCCTCTTCCTTCTGCTTCTTCTGCTTCTTCTTAGTCTTCAGTGCTGGCTTCTTCCATGTTCATTAGCAATATCTGTATATTTGTATATGTATAATTAGAGTCCAGTAACACCTTAAAGACTAACAAAATTTCTGGCAGGGAATGAGTTCACGAAAGCCCTGCCAGAAATTTCGTTAGTCTTTAAGGTGCCACTGGACTCTTGCTCTTTTCTACTGCTACAGACAGACTAACACGGCTACCCATCGTGATCTATACGTATAATGTATATCTGGGTTATTTTGTTTCCTCCTCAGGTGTGAAATCTGGCCTTTCCTGTTTCTAAAATTAAAAAAGAAAAGCTTTTTAAAAAAGAAAGAAACACGTTTAAGCAGACGAGGGAAGCTAAATAACCAAGAGGCTCTTTGCAAGATCTGGGGATGGGAGAAGTGGCCCCTAATTCTACAGCAAGGGGACTGAGCAAGAATGGAGGATGATCTAATTCTCAAATATTCTGTTTTGAACAGGGAGACAAACAGCTGCCAACCTTCACTGCCGTCTGTGAACATGATGGGACCTGGCACCGCCCCATGCCCCGATGTCAAAGTGAGTTGCTGGTCGTTGAAGTCTGCAATGGGATCCGAGCAGGGATGGCCCTACCATGATACGGAGTGAGGCAGTGGCTCCAAGAAGCTGATTTTGATTATCTTTCTGGACTTTTGGCAGCCACAACTTAGTTATTTCTTTGGCCAGTGCAGTGGTATTCAGTTTTTGAGGGATGCTGGAAAACCATATCTGCACAGGATTTGCAGCTGTAGAACTGGGCGTTTACGGAAAAACTTGCCCATCAAATTCATTTACCCAAAGGGTTGGGTAAACACGGAGAATTTAATGCATTGTTAAACTGTGGAACTCCCCTGTCCCAGGATGTGGTGATGGCTGCCAACCTGGAAGGCTTGAAGAGGGGAGTGGACATGTTCACGGAGGAAAGGGCTATCCATGGCTACTAGTCAAAAGGAACACTAGTCATGATGCATACCTATTCTCTCCCGGATCAGAGGAGCATGCCTATTATATTAGGTGCGGTGGAACACAGGCAGGATAACGCTGCTGCAGTCATCTTGTTTGTGGGCTTCCTGGAGGCGCCTGGTTGGCCACTGTGTGAACAGACTGCTGGACTTGATGGGCCTTGGTCTGATCCAGCAGGGCTTTTCTTATGTTCTTATTTTTAGTACTGTTAAAGAGTCCCCACCCTAACCTGCATGGCCCAGGCTAGCCTGGTCTCCTCAGTTCTCAGAAGCTAAGCAGGGTTGGCCCTGGTCAGTATTTGAATGGGAGATCTCCAAGAAAGTCTGGGGTTGCTGTAAGCCTGCCCAGCAGGGCTTTTAGTGGGGAGAGGTGTTGCGGCGCCCTTTAACCCCTGGAAACACACCAGAAGACTTCATGGAAGAGTTCCTTACTTTCCCTACTATTTCCATAACTTGCTTTCTCTTGTAGTTGTGAACTGCGGTGAACCCAAACATCTGACCAACGGGATCACTGAGTACACATCCAGTCCAGGGAGTAACATCTACCAGTCAGTTGTCAGATACCGCTGCAATGAGCCCTATTATCAAATGGTCACCACTAACGGGGCAGGTGAGTCCTGGCCCAACCAGAACTAACCTTCTTTGGGCCCATTCTTACCGAGTCCTGCTCCAACTCTCCGCGCTGAATTCTCCTTACCTTCTGAGAGGGTTCTCTCAGCAGCCAGCATGGCAGGCATGAGGGTTCTTCCCCGTGACTTCGGTCCTTTCTAGACCTTTCTAGAAGATCCCACAAGAGCAGCAGGGAAGGTCTACTCACTACCACGTGGTCCATTCTGTGGGTGGAAACTGAACCTCACAATGCTGAGAGGGCCATGGGTGTGGGATAACATCCAAGACCCCTGAACAAACTTTGGTCTACATGGGTGGTTGGGGTGTCAATTCTGGGTGGGGAAATTTCTGAAGATGTGGGGGTGGAGCCTGTGGAAGGGTGGAATTTGGGGAGGGGAGGGACCTCAACAGGGCATAATGGCGTAGATTCACCCTACAAACCAGCCATTTCCTCCAGGCAAACTGAGGTCTAGAAATCAGTTGTACTTCCAGGAGATCTTCAGGTAGGGTTGCCAACCTCCAGGTAGTGGCTGGAGATCTCCTGCTATTACAACTGATCTCCAGGTGACAGAGATCAGTTTCCCGGGAGAAAATGGCCGCTTTGGCAATTGGACTCTCTGGCATTGAAGTCCCTCCCCTCTCCGAAACCTGCCCCCCTCAGGCAGGGATCCTGCAACTCCCGTGACCCTTGCATAGCGAAATAGACTCGCTGCAGGGCCAAACGCAAGATGCGCTTTCTGCAACAAACCAAGCAGAAGATTCTCCCAGGCCACATCGTACTTGCATTACGAGGAGACATTTTAGGAACTTCCGGTTTGATGTTTGATCCCTGAACTGGGGCCCAGAAGCTGAATTCCCGATTCAGAGGTGCTCTTATATGATTACCCAAACAGGCTGACGCTTCTGAACCGCCCTTCTTGTCCCCACTGTTCTTGTTTCTTCCTTCAGGTGAATATTCTTGCTCTGCTGAAGGCTCCTGGAAGAATAACAACGATGCTGAGGACATCCCAGTGTGCCTGCCAGGTGAGCAGGGCTCATGGCCCACCCCAGCTTTTGGTGCTACCCCGTCAAGTCGCTTCCGACTCATGGCGACCCTATGAATGAAAGTCCTCCAAAATGTCCTGTCTTTGACAGCCTTGTTCAGATCTTGCAAACTGAAGGCTGTGGCTTCCTTTATTGAGTCAATCCATCTCTTGTTGGGTCTTCCTCTTTTCCTGCTGCCCTCCACTTTTCCTAGCATGACTGTCTCCCCCACCCCATCCCCGTACTGGCCTCCAAATTAGGAATAACCTTAATAGTAAAATAGGAAGTCATGTCAAAGAAAGGGAGCAAGCAAGAACAGGAGGGTGGCAGAGGACGGAGATGAAATCGATGCAGCTCTTTACCCGTTGCAAAGTTCTCTTTTTGTGTCGAATCCTCGCCTGCATGTTTTCAGCTCTTTGTTTCTGTCCTTGGCCATTTATGCACGGCTGTTTCCTCGTGGCCACCCTGCCGACTTCTTGGGGGCTTTGCTTTGATTATGCATGCATTTTCGACCATCAGAGGCCGCCACGCTCTCCCCGTGTGTTTCCGTGCATTTTCCCCATGTTTTCTGGATGCTGGCTAAACACAAATCCAGAAAATGCAGGCGAAACATGCGGAAACCTGGGGGGAGAGTGAGGCGACCTCTTGACAGTCAAAAAATGCAGGCATAATCAAAGCAAAGCCCTGAAGTAGTTGGCGGGGTGACCACAAGGAAACAGCCATGCATAAATGGCCCTTGTGTCTTTAAGTCCCTGTTTTTTGTCTTGTTTCATTCTTCCTTCTGGTGTTCTTGTCGTTGTTGAATGGGGGACCACATACTTTGAACTCTAAAGATTCTGCGATTTATCCAAGCCCTGGCCCTCTGGTTATAAAAGATTTCCACTCAAAGGGCTGTAAAAGTTCTGTGCATGAGACCTTCAAGGGAATGTGTATTCGGTGCTCTAGTGTAGCGGTTCTCAAATCTTTGAAGCCGGGCCCGCTTCTAAACTTTTACTCTCCTTTTCGAGACCCACTTGTCAACTAACTATCCTACTGTTGAAGGCTTTCACGGTCAGAGTTCATCGGTTCTTGTAGGTTATCCGGGCTGTGTGACCATGGTCTTGGTATTTTTTTTCCTGATGTTTCGCCAGCAGCTGTGGCAGGCATCTTTAGAGGAGTAACACTGAAGGACAGTGTCTCTCGAGTAACACTGTCCTTCAGTGTGACTCCTCTGAAGATGCCTGCCACAGCTGCTGGCGAAACGTCAGGAAAGAAAATACCAAGACCACGGTCACACAGCCCGGATAACCTACAAGAACCGATAACTATCCTACATTCCCTTCCCCAACATGAAATCCAAGTTAACACTGACGAGTGTGTGTGTGTGTGTGTGTGTGTGTGTGTATGTCTGTCTGTCTATACACACACACACACATATATATTTATATATATATATATCCCCCCATATTTAGAAATACAGGTTGAATATCCCTTAACTGGACATCTAAAAACCAGAATGACCCGAAAAGTAGACCTTTTGAGCAGGCATTACTCACAGGTCCTCAGCCGACCCATTGATGGCTCAATATACGCAAAATTATTTAAAATATTGTTTAAAATTACATTCAGGCTATGTGTATCAAGTGTACATAAACCTTAAATAAATTTCATGTTTAGACTTGGGTCCCTTCCCCAAGATATCTCATTATGTATATGCAAATATTCCAAAATACAGAAAGATCCGAAATACACAATACATCTTGTTCCAAGCAGTCCGGATAAGGGATACTCAACCTGTATATAACATTACTGAGCCACAGGCTGCATTTGCACATTACACACAAGCAAACCTGAATTTGCTATCTAGCCTCCCAGAGTTTCCTCTCCTGGCTCACCCTGCTTCTCGCTCTCTCTCCTTGCCTCGCAAAAGAGCCATGATCCACTTTCCACCCCAACCGACAGTTTGAGAACCATTGCTTCAGTGTATTCAGGGGCCGGTCCCAGTAGCCAGACAGGCTGCAGATGGCCTGAAACAGTGGTCGGCGGTGATGTCTATAGCCTAGAAGAGGAACTCAGAGGTGTTGTAGGATTCACCAGGGTGTCAAATAACCGATCAGGAGGCAAAGGTGGGAGGTAACAGATGCGAAGGAAGTAGAAAACCAGCTGCAGAATAGTCTAGTAGCCTCTCGCAGCAATAATTGCCCGATCTTGCAGGTGCTGTAGAACAGGCAGTAGAGTGATCCTGGCTGTCCTAAACGAACTGACTTCCAGGTACAGTAGTATTGCATAGCCAAGTCTGAAACTACCTTCCTTCGAACAGCAGCTTTGGTGGGACAGTTGGTGGGGGCTCGGCATCTGACCTGCAGCCCGTAAGAGTGGACGATGCTAAGTTAAGCAGGCTCTCAGGAAACGGAAGAAAAATTAATTGCATGAGATGGGTCTGATATAGGCCTTTTATACATGGCCGTTTCCCTCATGGTCCCCCCTTCGGCGACTTCTGGTCTTTGTTTGGATTATGCACGCCGTTTCCGATTGTCAGAGGCCACCTCTCTCTCCCCGCTCATTACTGCACATTTTGCCCACGTTTTCAGGGACCTGTTTTATCACAAATTTAAATGCACGGAAATGCAGGGGGAGAGCGAGGCAACCTCTGACGGTCGGAAAGGGCATGCATACTCAAAACAAAGACCTGAAGTTGTTGGAGAGGGGATCGCGAGGGAAACAGCCATGCATTAAAGGCCTCAGTCTACTCAGGGCCAAAATTCATGTTACGTGTAACACAAGTTGGGTCACGGGTGCCTGGCCTGGCTCTCAGTCACATATTCACATGGGGACTAACCTTTAAAAACCTCTCCATCACTGCACAGCTTCAATAGCTGTAAGGGAGAAGGAGGGGCTTCAGGCTTCCCTCTCATGCCATTTTTGCCAGTGGACACAGCCGCAAGGGGGCCTCTTTACCTCTTCTTCGGGTTCTGTTGTCCATAGCAGGGCATGTGGAGCCCACGGAAGGGGCAAACAGCCCCCCTGAAGCTGTTTCGACTGGCAAAAACAGGGCAGGAAGGAAGGATGAAGCCCCTACTTTTCCCTTGCAGCATTTTGAACTACAGGAAGCAATGGCGAGTGTTTTAAAAGGTTGGTCTCTGTATGAAAATGTGAGTAGAGATGGATGCTTGCAACCTGACGTATCACACATAACGTGTATTTCGGCCCTCGGACATATGCTATTAAACAATCATGGAAAGAGGAAGAGGACAAAACAAAATGATTAGGAAGTGGGAATAGCAATGTTTCCAAGTACTGTCTTCCTTTCTGAGCATCGTCCCCTTTTGTAGTGTGCGGAAAGCCGGATAATCCAGTCGAGCAAGTCCAGAGGATTATCGGCGGCAGCATAGCACAGCCGGGCAACTTCCCATGGCAAGCAAAGACTGTGCTCTCCGGGGTCGGGCGTGCCGGAGGGGCGTTGCTGGGTGACCGCTGGATCCTGACCGCCGCCCACACCGTGTACCCCAAGGGGCGATCTGAACTTGAAGAGAGGAAGAGTCTGGAAGAGATGGCTGAGAAACTGGAAGCCTTCTTGGGCTACGTCAATGTGACCGAACTCCACAAGTTGGGCAACAAGCCCATCCGCAGGCTCTTTGTGCACCCAGACTATAACCCTGACGATGAGCAGAACTTTGATGGAGACGTCGCACTCATTGAGCTGCGAGACCCCGTGACTCTCAGCCACAATGTCCTGCCCATCTGTCTCCCGGATCCCCAAAACACTTCTTTCTATGGTTCAGGGCGGGTGGGCTATGCCAGTGGCTTCGGCGTGGAGAAGCAACATCTCGCTGATAAACTGAAGTATGCAATGATCCCGGTGGGCAACCAGGCATCCTGCCGGGAATGGCTGAAGGGGAAGAAGATCCATGGGAAGGATCCAGTTTTCACCGCCAATATGTTTTGCGCGGGTTCTCCTGTGGAAGGGAAAGACACCTGTCAAGGTGACAGCGGGGGGGCCTACACTGTGCTTGACCCGGAGACTGGGCGCTGGGTGGCCACGGGCATCGTCTCCTGGGGCCTTGAGTGTGGCAAAGGGTATGGCTTTTACACCAAAGTCGTCAACTATCTGGACTGGATCAAGGGCATTGTGGGTCAGAATTGGGTCTGAAGGGCTCTGAGGCTCAGCAATGTCATATAGGTAACGGGGAGCACAGCCCTTCGAAGCAGGGCCCTCAAACCAATTCCAGACTTAAATAAATAATGCATTTAAATAAAATTTGTATATTACCACAAACTCAATGTAGGTATGTTTTTGACACGTCGAAGTAAATGTAAAATTATTCATGATATATTAAATGAAAATTATCTTTCCTTTTTTTGAAAACAGTGGGTGTCTTTAATTCGTTTTATTTGTCAATTCCCTGTTACAGTAACATACCAGAACCAAAGTAGCCCAAAACGCCGTACTCCACATATTAAAATTGCACATACCACTTAATCGACTAAAGTTTGAGTGTCACTGATCCACCAATTACACCAGCTAAAGGAAAGATTTTATTTCATTGTGGTTGATTAGCCAATGGAATATGTTACCAGGGCATTAAAATAAGCCAGGCAGAGATGTTCTGCACTGAGGAGGACCAGTAACAATGTTTTGAGGAGCCTCTCGGTTCTACAGATGGTTGTATGGGGTGGGGAGGTTGGTCACCTTTAGCAATAGAGATAAGAACTCCAGGTTCTGGGAGGGGAGCAACTTCTATCCTGGCTCCCTCTAAGGCCATCAAGATCACAGAATTGAGACACCACATTCCATTCAATAAGTAGAGAAATTATGGTCTGTCACGTGAGAGAACTGGGAGGTTTTAGCTGCAGATAAGAGGTCCCACTTCTATCTCGCGTTGACCCTTTTGGTCACCTGGTCAGCAACCATTAATTGAGCTCATCAGCCATGATCTGATTGGTCAAGAGCACAGGACAACTCCGCATCTTTTTGACACATTAGCTTTGTTCTTGGATCCTAGACTATGGTTCTATGATTTGGGTTGCCAGCCTCCAGGTACAGCTGGAGCAAATATGCACTTGTACTAAAATAGTCAAGCTTAGAGGAAAATATAGTACCTGGCTGTTATGAAAAGCACGCAATAATTGAAAAATGCAGTGAATTTTAGTGAGAATATGTGTAGAAATACAATAAAGGAAACTTAGAATCTATACACCTTTTAGAATCTAGACACCTTTTGCCTGTTGGCTTGTTCCTGCGCCTGTGGGATTTGAACACATATGAACTTTATATGAGTCCTGTGGGACTTTTAGCTAAGCATTGTTAAGAAGATATAGTAGACAACTCTGTTTGACATAGTTGTAGTGTGTTTTATGTTTGGTTGTATTTAAGTGTATAGATTCTAAGTTTCCTTTATTGTATTTCTACACATATTCTCACTAAAATTCACTGCATTTTTCAATTATTGTGTGCTTTTCATAACAGCCAGGTACTATATTTTCTCTAAGCCTCCTGCTATTACAACTGATCTCCAGCTGATAGAGATCAGTTCACCAGGAGAAAATGGCCGCTTTGGCAATTGGACTCTATGGCATTGAAGTCCCTCCCCAAACCCTGCCTTCTTCAGGCTCCACCCCAAAAACCTCCCATTGGTGGCGAAGAGGGGCCTGGCAACCCTATCCATGATCCTCCTTTGGACCTTGTGATTCTTCCTTGCTATAGGGGACTGGATATCCTATCGGCCCCTGACTCCAAACAAAGTGGAATTCTCGATGGGTAACATCTTGATCTTGCTTCTTGAATTAATGGCTGACTGTATGGGTAGTTCGTTGTTCAGCTTTATTTTAAACTGCCTCACTTGCTGTTTGACCTTTTAGACATATTCTTGCACAATTTTACTGATTATATTTTGTTTAGTTTTTGACTCAGGTTGGCTTCAGTCTAATTCCAGTACCAGCTTAGGTCTAATTCTAGTACCTTGACCACAGTGCTACATCTACCAGGTTAACTATTTTGTGAAACTCACATTGCAAATGTACTACCTAGCAGGGCTGACTTTCTGACTTTAATCCCAGGAAGACTGGAAGCTCGACCCTTGGCTTCTGGCTTTTTGGGTTAGACCAAGAGAAGCATCATCAGCACATATACACAATCTGATTCTTCCGATGGGAAAAATAGCGCAAGGTGTCCAGGCATGCTGAGTCTCCTCTATTCCAACGCCAATGAGATGGTAATCACCTAAAATGGCAATTAAAACCACGTGCAAAATCAGCAACAGGGCACCAGCATGGTATAGTGGTTAAGAGCAGTGGTTTGGAGCGGTGGACTCTGACCTGGAGAACCGGGTTTGATTCCCCACATGAGCGGCGGAGGCTAATCTGGCAAATTGGATTTGTTTCCTCACCCCTACACATGAAGCCGGCTGGGTGACCTTGGGCTAGTCACACACTCTCAGCCCCACAGGGTGTCTGTTGTGGGGAGGGGAAGGGAAGGTGATTGTAAGTCGGTTTGATTCTTCCTTAAGTGGTAGAGAAAGTCAACATATTTTTTTTTTAAAAACTCTTCTTCTCTCTTCTTCTATCTCCACTTTAGAGGCTTAGTTGGGGGTGGGGGACAGTTTTCACCAAATCTGTTAACAGAGCAAGCCTGATGGAAATTCCCTAGGCGCAGAAAGCTGCCCTGATCACCAAGGAATTTCCCAAAACCTGAAATCTGGGATTTTGACATGGAAAAAGAATGTCATTGTCAGGGTTGGGCTACAAAAGACATTAATAAGCTCAAGGGTGTGCATTTTCCCTTAGTATCTATTGAGTCCAGATGGGGAAAACCCAGCCTGCTTGGTCATGACTCCTCAGGATTCTGACCCCGATGTTTAAACAGCTGCTGCCAGCACGGTTTGTTTTTTTTGTACAGGCAGCATTCAATAGCTAAGGCTTAAGAATCCCAGTTTCCGGTGTTTCGATTTTGCAAGACAACGTCCAGTAATGTTGACAACAATTATTTGGCGTCTTGGTAATTTTTTTAAAATTGATTTCATTTATGCGTTAAATGCTGTCAAGTCACTTCTGACTCATGGCGAATTAATCTCCTCCAAAATTAATTACTCTCCTCCAAAATGAATTAATCTCCTCCAAAATGTCCTATTTTTAACAGCCTTGCTAAGGTCTTGCAAACGGAGGGCCGTGGCTTCCTTTATAGGGTCAATCCGTCTCTTGTTGGGTCTTCCTTTTTTCCCTGCTGCCTTCAGTTTTTCCTAGCATGATTGTCTTATCCAGCGTCTCTTGTCTTTTCATTTCATTTATACCCCCGCTTTTATCCCCAACGGGAATCCAAAGCAGCGTACAACATTCTCCTCTTCTCCATTCTCCCTTGCCTAATTTTATTTTCCAGCCTTGGAGACCATGGAAATATTATCACAGGACAATTCCCTGATGGGACAGTCTCTGGATCTAAAACAAATAACAGTGTGATGATGCGTATTTATTCTCAGCACACATTTTGGAGGTTTTTTTTTGTACATGTAGCTCTTTTACTGCCTGTTTTCTCTGGGAAATGTTAGAAGGATGGGATTTTAGAATTGTGTGTGTGCAAGTGCAGATCTTGCAAATTGAAGGCTGGGGCTTCCTTTATTGAGTCAATCCATCTCTTGTTGGGTCTTGCTCTTTTCCTGCTGCCCTCAATTTTTCCTAGCATGACTGTCTTTTCCAGTGACTCTTGTCGTCTCTTGACGTGACCAAAATACGATAGCCTCAGTTTATTCATTTTAGCTTCTAGGGTCAGTCCAGGCTTGATTTGATCTATAACCCACTGATTTGTTTTTTTGGCAGTCCACAGAATCTGTAACACTCTAATTTTAGAATTAACAAAGTGTAAAGGGATAATAAGTAACTAGTTTGTGTACTGCCAGTGTAACCAATACTTTGGACTTCCAGGTTGTTCGAATGAAAGTTGCACAACATGTCAACACTTGACAATTTGGAGTATCAGGCCCCATACCCAGAGCCCCAGATTCAAAACAAAGCAGAGACTTTAAAATTTACAAATATCAGTGGTCTAGGAAGCCCCCCCCCCACAAAAAATTTACTATATCAGATAAAGTTTACTATATCAGACAATGAAGTAGCACTCACAATTTTGCAGCATAGTGTCCTTTTTAATATAATCAAAGATAGTATTGTGTTGTTGTTGTTTTTTGCCATCAAGTCACAGCTGACTTGTGGCGACCCTGTGGGGTTTTCAAAGCAAGAGACAATGGGATGTGGTTTGCCATTGCCTGCCTCCGTGTCATGACCCTGGTATTCCTTGGAGGTCTCCCATCCAAATATTTGCCAGGGTTGAGGCAGAGAGTGTGTGATTGGCCCAAGATCACCCAGCAAGTTTCCATGGCAGAGTGCGGGTCCAAACCTGGGTTTCCCAGAGCCTAGTCCAACACGTTGACCACCACACCATGTTGGCTCTCTATTATTGTATAGCATAGGACAATTACAACATTATTTAAAAGATCAAGTCATAACTGATTTATGGCAACCCCGTAGGGTTTTCAAAGCAAAAGACAATGGGATGTGGTTTGCCATTGCCTGCCTCCGTGTCCCACCCCTGGTATTCCTTGGAGGTCTCCCATCCAAATACTTATCAGGATCGAGGCTGAGTGTGTAAGAAGAAGAGTTGGTTTTTCTATGCCGACTTTCTCTACCACTTAAGGAAGAATCAAACCGGCCTACAATCACCTTCCCTTCCCCTCCCCACAACAGACACCCTGTGAGGTAGGCGAGGCAGAAAGAGTGTGACTAGCCCAAGGTCACCCAGCTGGCTTCATGTGGAGGAGTGGGGAAACAAATCCAGTTCACCAGATTAGCCTCCGCCGTTCATGTGGAGGAGTGGGGAATCAAACCCAGTTCTCCAGATCAGAGTCCACCGCTCTTAACCATTACGCCACGCTGGCTTACATCCTAATCTTACCAGTACCAAAAAGATAGGAAAGCTTCTACATTAGCATGTTGCAAATCTTTTGCCATCAGCAACCCATGAGCGTCGTTACAAACAAATTCCTTCAATGGTCGTTTCTGTCCTTGTGGTACAGAAGTGATAGAGGCTGTAGCTCAAACACTGTGATTTTGTAGTTACTGTGAAGGAGTTAGCGTTGAAATATTTGTTCCACTTTTGCCTACTCTACCCAATCCCCTTGAGTACCCTTTTACTTGCTGGGGACAATATTTATATTATGGCAAGAGTAACTAGGGCTGTGCACCAATTTTCCCCAGTTTTTTTCGGGTTTGGGTTTAATAGACCTGAAAATTTTCCAGAAAAATCTGAAAAAGCCAAATACTTATTTCGGCTTTTTCTGGATAATCGAAAATTTTCGGGTTTCTTAAGCCCGAAACCCAAAAAATAGCGGCGCAGAGCTGAAGACTGGGCTTCGAGCAGACCCAGCCAGCCAGTAAGGGAGGGAGGGAGGGAGGGGGGTTAAAAATGAATACCGAATATAATAAACGAAATAAATGTACTAATCTATTTTGAAGCAGAGGGAGGTGATGGGGAAGTTATTGTTTAATTCATTACTATGTATTTTTAACAACACTACCGAGATACTCATGAATGATTACTATGATAACAGTTGTTAAATGGATGTTAAATGTACTATTTTTTTAAAAAACCAATAAAAATTTTATTTAAAAAAACATGAATACCAAAACGGTACTTTTCAGGTGGGGGTTGGGGTTGGGTTCGGCTTTATCTGATGCACAAACGTAAGAGTAAGTATTTCTTAATGTAGCCATTGAGATCAGAGCCTGGATTTTGAAAGAATTCTGTTAACCAAACATGTACAAATACTATAAGCAATTTGTTTTAATGATTGCACTGTATTGTTGAAAGAGGTTGGTTGACCGTGTAATATAGAGAATTGAATTAATACTCTTTTTCTCAGACAGTTACGTAGGTGATACATGGGAGCTTCCAAAGTCAGAAAATAAATGACGCCACTACAAAGAAATAGGCAGGAAAGTGCTCTAAGGCGAAACCAGGAAGCTCTTAAGAGCTGGCAGAAGAAAGCAGGCAAAATGGTGCCATTTGCAATGCTATGGACCTTGGCTTCAAACTTTATTATCTCGTATTATCCCTATAGACCGAACTCGATGCCAAGAGAGTCAGTGGGTACTGTGGGAGACCGAGACAGTGCCCCAAGAGGGCCTGGGTCTATTCTTCTTCATCTGGCTGCCGGTTCATGACCTCTGTGATCCACCCCACATAGTTGGCCACCTTAGTGTAAAGGCCGTAAGTGCCGCATTTTGGTCCCCAAGAAACTACGCCGGCAACGTAATAGCGTGTCTTCTTGCGGGGGTCAGGAAGGGCAAAGGCCCCACCACTGTCCCCAGCACAGCTATCACTTTCCCCGTTCCCAGCGCAAATCATATTGTTTGTAAATCTATAGGCTGAGGAGTCCAGAGAAGAATCTGGCTTCACGCTTCGGCACCGCTCCATGGTCACCACTGGGATCTGGGCTTTCATGAGGTTAACAGTTCTCCTTTTACCTGTCTTGCCCCATCCAGATATGTAGCCCAGTTCCTGCTCCAGAGGATCATATTCTGGGGATGTACTAGGTAAGCAGATAATTGAGATGTTGGGACCCATTTTCACAGGTTCCTTCAACTTCACCAGAGCAATGTCATTATCAAAGTCAGTCCGAAATTCTTGTGGAGATTCTTTCCAGCCAGGGTGAATGAACACCTCTTCCACAACTAGGGGTTTGGTAGCCAACAAGGTCGGTTGGCCAACTGAGAACAGCCCAGCATATATGGTTGGGTTCTGGTTTCCTTCCAGGACGTGAGCGGCAGTAAGTACCCAACGGTCGGAAATGAGAGCCCCGCCAGCACGTGGGTATTCAAAGAAGACTTGCCAAGGGAAGTTTCCTGGTTCAGCCTTTGTGCCTCCGAAAATCCTTCCAGCACTTTGGATGGGTGTATGAGGAACTCCACAGACTAGAAGGAAGGGACAAAAATCTAAACGTACAAGTCACAGAAAAACAGATGAAATTACCCAAACGACTGATATTTACTGTGTGTGTGTGTGTGGGCGTAAAGTGTCATCCAGTCGCAGCTGACTTATGGAAACTAAGGGTGTGCATTTAGTACAGCCAAACCAAAAAAAAATGGCTTAATCCTGAAAAATAAAAAAAAATGGCTTTTTTTCTGGGATAATTTTGGGATGGCTGGCTACAGCACTAGAAACTCCTTTTAAAAGGGAAAAAACCTGCTCAGCACATTTGTGCTGAATGCTTTAAAGTTTAAATCCCTCTTTTCTTCTCCATTATAACATACAGGGTATCTTTCCGGGGCTCTGGGAAGAAGGGCTGTTTTTTAAGGTAGGGGCATCAAATTTTCAGCATAGCTGCTAGTGATTCTCTTTACAAGAACCGCCAAGCTTGGGAAAGATTGGATTAGGGGGCTCAATTTTACCTCTATTTGGATGCCCATAATATTTTACCCCCTGACCCAATCTTTCCTAGACTTGGGGGTTCTTGTTAGGAGAGTCGCCAACAGCTATGCTGAAAATTTGGTGCCTTTACCATAAAAAACAGGGGTCCCCACAAGGCCCCGGAAAAATTTCCCATAGGGTTTGACAAAGCCTAATTTTTTCAGACCCCCCCCCCCAAAAAAAACCAGGAAAACCTTATACCGGTATGGAGATCCAGGAATTTTCGGGAATTCCCCCCAAAATTTAGCTCGAATATACCCAGATCCTAATTTTACCGATTTTTTTTTTTGCACATCCCTAATGGCAACCCTCATGGGGTTTTCAAGGCAACAGATGAGAAGAGGTGGTTTGCCACTGCCCGCCTCTCTCTGGGTTTCCTTGGTGGTCTCCCATCTAAATACTAACCAGGTCTGACCCTGCTTAGTTTCCAAGATCTGATGAGATCAGGCTAGCCTGGGCTATCTATTTACTACCTGGTTGAAAATAAAAGGGTATATACACTGTGATACTTCTACGGATAGGGCTCTACCTGCCCTCTGTCCTGATTAACCCGGTTACTGGGTTCATATATAGTGCCAGGTATCAGTGTGGCCCATGGACACCTGTCTGGGGCATTTAAGCTCTCAGAACTTGTGGAGACCCTCTAGCCCAGTGGTTCTCAACCTTTTTCCAACCGTGGCCCCCTTCGGACCTTGTTTCCTTCCTGTGGCCACCCTGTCCTACCGGTAGAAAGGTAGCTGTTTAAATGTTTTGTCTGCAAATAGCCAAGGAACAAAGAAGCATCAACAGCCACACAAAATGCACACATGAAGTTCTTATTGGGAAACTGAAATTTACAAAAAAATACCCCACAAAAAGAGAATACAACACACTAATAAACAACAGTGCTCACATACAAGGGAGAACAAAGCCTCTACCGCCGTTGCACAAGATTATAGCGATACAAAAATCCACAGTTGCAAACGATGCATAGAAGTGCAATGAAGAAAGTCATGTGTTGGGTTTTCATGTGTTTCTGTTTTCTTCACTTCTCACTTCCCTCTGTGGCCCCCCATTTACGCAGTTTTCACCTGTGGCCCCCTTGGAATATCCTGGGGGCCCCAGGGGGGCCATATGGCCCCAGGTTGAGAACCACTGCTCTAGACCTCTCATCCTCACCCCTACCAATTGCAAGAATCACAGGATGCCATCAACTGCACTGAGGACAGGGT
The DNA here is from genome assembly GCF_029931775.1 of Euleptes europaea. NCBI lineage: Eukaryota > Metazoa > Chordata > Lepidosauria > Squamata > Sphaerodactylidae > Euleptes > Euleptes europaea. Next base: position 10,623,157 of record NC_079315.1, read on the forward strand.
AGATTAGGATCAGGTAAAAGGCTACCAGGTACTAGTTTATTGGGAGACTCTGGATGGCCTGGATCCCATTTTGGGCTGTCCTTCTCGGTGTAGCTCAGTGATCCCCAGAGTTCTGTAGCCCCATCTGATGCCCAGCCCTTCCAGCATACAAGGTGGGTGTAGAATAGAGTAGGAGTCCAGTAGCACCTTCAAGACTAACCCGATTTCTGGCAGGGTATGAGCCTTCCTATCTGAAGAAGGGAGCTGTGGCTCACGAAAGCTCATACCCTGCCAGAAACGTTTGTTAGTCTTTAAGGTGCTACTGGACTCCTACTCTATTCTACTGCTAGTGACAGACTAGCATGGCTACCCATTGTGATCTGTCTCCAAGGTGATGTGTTCAGCAAAGTGGTTAGTAACGAGGGCATCCAAAGGACCGATCAATTAGCCCTCCTACAAGATACCTGGATGAAGAATCTCTGGGGTTGCTCAAACCCCAAATAGTTAAAACCAGTTAGATGCCAAGGCATTGCAGATTGCTTACTTTCTAACAGTCAGAGCGGTTCCTCAGTGGAACAGCCTTCCTCGGGAGGTGGTAAGCTCTCCTTCCGCCATGGAGGTTTTTAAGCAGAGGCTAGATGGCCATCTGTCAGCAATGCTGATTATAGGACCTTAGGCAGATCATGAGAGGGAGGGCATCTTGGCCATCTTCTGGGCATGGAGTAGGGGTCACTGGGGGTGTGGGGGAGAGGTAGTTGTGGATTTCCTGCACTGTGCAGGGGGTTGGACTAGATGGCCCTAGTGGTCCCTTCCAACTCTATGATTCTATGAATGTATTTAACCGTTATGAATTATTGAACTGTCTTGGCAGACAAAAAGAGAATTTTAAAATGTTGTGGAGATCTTCTTTAAACTAGAAAGGCACACTGGTAAGGCTACCTATTTTATAACAGAAACTTGGCATTACTCATATCCACATTTTGAAAGAGGTGCGAGGGAGGGGGAGAAAGGAAGAAAAAGAAAACAAACTTAGGTATTATACCTGGGATGCAGACAGGAAGTTCTGTTTCCCCATTTTCATCCACCCATTGCCCATTGGCCGAACACTGATAAGTCCCTTTGGAAATAAAGAAATATAGTAATTAGTTCATAGCTTAAAAAAAAAAATCCATGTGGTATATCCAAACCGCATAGTGGCCAGAAGACAGATCAAGGGCTACTGGAGGATCACAAGCCAATTTATAGAGGGCTACGTAGTTGGTTGTTTAGGATTCTCACAAAGAATGCTGGACTAGATCAACTTCGATCTAATCCAGCAAGGCATGTTCTTAGGCAGAAGTACATCCTCGTTGGCAGCTAGCACAAAGCAGTTATGCTGTTATATTATTATATCAATCCAAAAATCACTTGTGGGCCCTGGAATATTCTAGTAAATACAACAAAAAAGTAGGCCATGCAAGACTCATGTCGGTCCGCCTCTTCCTAACAAGATCTTCAGAGATTTCACAAGGGAAGCGATACATTGTGGTGGAAACTTGGGATGTTCAAGGTAAAAAATCTGTTGTGTTTCCCTAGACCAGGTATAGGTCTGTGCACAGCAGGGTGTGTGTGTGTGTGTGTGTGTGTGTGTGTATGCATTCCAGGGTTTGCAGCGCATTATGGTTTGCACTGAAAACCCTTTGGACTGTTTCTGGGTCCGCCACATTGGGGAGATCTGGTCTGTTCAGTTTATGCTGATGGCCAGCTTGGAAGAAGAAAAAGAGTTGGTTTTTATACCCCGCTTTTCTCTCATTTTAAGGAGTCTCAAAGCAGCTTATAAACGCATTCCCTTCCCACCCTCCACAACAGGCACCTTGTGAGGAGGGCTGCCAGCTCCAGGTTGGGAAATACCTGAGATTTTGGGGGTGGAGCCTGAGGAGAGTGGGATTTGGAGAGGGGCGGGACTTCAATGCCATAGAGTCCAATGGCCAAAGCGGCCATTTTCTCCAGGGGAACTATGTTGCCTGGAGATCAGTTGTAATAGCAGGAGATCTCTAGCCACCATCTGGAGGCTGGCAACCGGCAACCCTACTTGTGAGGTAGGGGGTGCTGAGAGAGTTCATAGAGAACTGTGATTAGCTCGAGGCCACTCAGCAGGCTTCATATGGAAGAGTGGGGAAACTAACCCGGTTCACCAGATTAGAGTCTGCCGCTCATGTGGAGGAGTGGGGAATCAACCCCGGTTTTCCAGATTAGAGTCCACCGCTCTTAACCACTACCACACTGGCTGGAGGGGGATAGAAGTCTTACAGCATTATCAAAAACCCTCTTCTCTGCACATTTCCCCAGCGTCTTTGTGAAGCATCTGGGAGCATTTCACTCATTTCAGATGGTACCATGTGGCAACCTCTCTTAATTGTTGGATTCGGGGCCTAAATATGCCTTATACTATGTCCAGGTCCACCCACCCACCGGTACCTACTCCCCTCTTGCCCAAACGAAAGAGCCAATCCTGGCTTTCCTTTGCCTCCTCAGTGTGGGAGTGAAATGCCTGAAATCATTATATGCTATGGGAAATGTATTCTTCGATTCGAAATATATTCTTTGCAATCAATAAAGTATAATCTGCACTTATGAATATGCCATACTCAGTGTATAAGAGTTGGCATCTATGATTAAAGTCACACCAAGCACATATATGTTAAAGACCGTGAGTATAAGAGGCCCAGTTTTGCTAGTTAGAAGCTAATTAGAGAATCCATAGAAGGCCCCAGTACGCTTTCATAAGCTGGCTCCCCATGCATAAGGGCCAGCTAGGAAAACTCCCTTAGTTAGCCTTTGGCAGATGCCAGGGTCCAAGATAAGAAGAACTGCAGAAACTTAGGATCAAACACAGAAGCACCTGACACTGGTGGGTCTTCTCTGCTCATTAGAGAGCATTAGATCACCACTTTCTCTGCAAAGCCTTCAATTCTGTAATAGGTTATGCTAATGTGGGGGTCCCGAGTATTGGGCATTTGGGTTCTTACGTGTGTATTACGCCTCTGTAACCACCCATTATCGAAGTCTATATTCATGCTTGCAATCCTTTGATGTGGGTGTGAATTATCCTGCGCTTCGGGCAATTTTCACCAGGCGTTTTGTGTATTGGCCAATAAAACAAATTGCTTTGAATCTTCAACCTCCTACTGTTATTGGGTATTGATACAATAAGACAGGCTTATCAGGAGGTGCTTCAGAAGAACCCTGGAAGCATCACATTTATGTCTGCAGGGAGCACCCACTGGGAAATACCTGCCCCCCCATCATAAGAAGATGCCTGGCTTGGAACCTCCCAACATTTTGTAATTGACCCTCCCTGGCAGGTATATTGGGCTGCTGCCAGCTACTTGTTTTCAAAATTTGGGCAGTGCCCACACATTGAACAAAGTTGGTGTATGGAAGTAAAGTGTGTCGGGTTTTAAGACTGAAAGTCGCTCTGAGGAGGGTGATTAAATGTTCGACCTTGATTGGTGGGCAAGGTTTTTTTTTAGGCATTAGCCTCGTCCAGGGGACAGATTTTTTTTCTCTTCTGACGGCCTTCACTAGTGAGTAGGATGGTTTTATTTGCTTGTTATGAACCGAGAGTGTTTTTTTAAATTTTCTTTAAAATAAATGTCATTTTACAAAACTAATAGGATCTGTGCGTGTTGTGACTGCAACTTTCCCAGGGACGAACCGAAGGCTGGAGAGATAAGGCTTTGGCAAAGAAAAGCTCTCGACCTTATTATTAAACGAACCACACCTTGCCCATTGGGAGGCTGAAAGGGCTGCTGTCCGTATTTTGGACCTGGGAGAGAGGTTGCTGGTTGACACAGTAGGGTACCCCTGGAATAAATTTAGGGCACTTTCACACATGCCAAACAATGCACTTTCAATCCATTTTCAGTGCACTTTAATGATAATTTGCAAGTGGATTTTGCCAGTTCACACAGTAAAATCCACCTTCAAAGTGCATTGAAAGTGGATTGAAAGTGCATTATTTGGGCTGTGTGAAAGTACCCAAAGAGTCTTTTTGCGCCCTGAATGGATGCTACATACAGTTTGTAAGTGCGGGACCACCGCTTCCGTTGTTCTTCAGCGCATAATACTTGTGGCAGGCGTAGCGGATTTCGGCTTGATACTGAGTCTGGTCAGGTCCTGTTATGTAATGGACATCCGCATTATCAACGTCGTCAGGCATCCCACATTCTACAGCTGTAAGAAAAATCAATATCATGTTAAGAGGAGCAGCCTTGCTCTGCCATCTGCTCCAACCTGTATCTACAGTAGCGCTATGCACGCATCCTGTCCACATGTTCACTCACTGTGCAGGGAGGGCACAAACATACTGGCTGAACCTCCTGCCCATATGCAATTGCTGAGTGGTCTGCATGGGGTGAATGCCTGGAGGGAAATGCCTGCATGCGCACCATCTCCTAATGATCTGTAATGTTCAAAACTCCCTATGAACAAAGACTATGTAGCTGCTCACAAAAAGAGATTGAATCAACTGAGCACATATTGTTGGAGTGTGCTTTATACAACAAAATCGCCTGTTGGGAGGAAACGGACAGGTATGAGTGCCTTGGCTCAGAGGCAAAATAGAGTTTCTTCTCTACAACAAAATCCACAGTGAAACCGTTGGGCCGTTGTTGGAAGGATTTCCAGGGAGATCCAGTAAAACCAAAATTGAATATCTTCTCTCGGATAAAAACTGTCAAACGACACGAAGGGTTGCCAGGTTTTGTGCCCAGGTCTATAACATTTCAAAATAAAAACTGAGAAGTGATCTTAAATTAAAGAGTGGTACAGGTTTTAAGTCCTTGAGTTTAGTTTTCGCTGTGTGTGTGTGTTAAGTGCCGTCAAGTCGCTTCCGAGTCATGGCGACCCTATGAATGAAAGTCCTCCAAAATATCCTATCTTTGACAGCCTTGCTCAGATCTTGCAAACTGAGGGCTGTGGCTTCCTTTATAGAGTCAATCCATCTCACATTGGGTCTTCCTCTTTTCCTGCTGCCCTCAACTTTTCCTAGAATGACTGTCCTTTCTAGTGACTCTTGCCTTCTCATAATATGATCAAAATATGATAGCCTCAGTTTAGTCATTTTAGCTTCTAGGGTCAGTTTAGGCTTGATTTGACCCACTGATTTGTTTTTCGCTAAGGTGTGTTAATATATTAAACACATTGTGTTTACCTGTATTCGTGGATGATGTGTCCTATGACTATTTTTAGAATGTTACAATTTTTATATTTTTGCTGTATTTGCTGGTCGTGGACTGTAATAAATACTTTGTTGTTGATCTGCAATGTTCCAAAACCTGTGTTGCTCATCATGAGGAGAGGGCGTTATGTGCGGGCACTTCCTCTGTATGTTTGCCCCATGCACACCACTCAAGGAATACAACCCCCATCCAGAAGTGGCTGGGTACCTTTCCTTGTATCAGTTTGACCACCAACCCACAGCACTTCTGCCTTTTGTAGAGGGAGCTTCAGTTCGTTCACCCTCATCCAGTCCTTACTGACTCTAAACCTTGGTTCGCCAACACCTTCCTAAAATTAGCTGGAGTGTTGTCAAGTGTATCAGTGATAATTCACTCCAAATCTCTGGATGAGTTTTTCCAGCAGTTACAAGTTGACGTTAATTGGCTTGGGGGACAGGACAAGACAGAACTTTGTGGCCCTTGGCACACCGAATTTCCCGGCACACCAAATGTTCCAGCACACCGAATTTTCCAGCAACAGCCTCTGACCTACTTGACGAGAAGGATCAGAACAAATGTGAAACGGTGCCTCCACTGTCCATCCCAGTCATGTGATCCAGAAGGATGCTATGATTATAGTATCAAAAGCCTTTGAAATGTCTAGGAGAACCAACAGGGGTACAACTCCAACAGTTGAAAGAATGGTGTAGATCATCTACTGGGGTGACCAAGTCCATTCCTGTGCCATGGCCAGGCTGGAAGCCAAAGTTGAAAAGGACCTTGATAACTCATCTCATCCAGAAGCACCAATAAGATTAGAAGGGACTACAATAGGAACTAACAAATGCTGAAGAAGAAAAAAGAAGGCAGGCTGAGAAGGGCTCTTATTGCTGGTAGGACCATTCCTGGGCCAAGTTTTTTGGCTTCTCTTCTTTGACTTGTTTGGCTTGGTTGTCTTCATGGAGGTTGGACTAAACAGGGGGGAAATGGTGGCGGAGTCTCACATTACTCAAGAGCGGATTAAGAACAAACATGATAATTGTACTGACTGGAAGAAGGCCATCCTCCTCTTACTAAACGTCTTCACCACCAACTATGGATACCACCACCTTATGGATAAGTTTGCCTGACAAAATGGATCCTTCAGGGAGCTTCAGAGATACACTTGGATGGTTCACACTGCTAGTTAAACAAGGAAGAAGGGCACATATATCTACTGCACAATAGTTTCTACACATCTTAAATGGCCCGATTAAAGCGCATGGACAAAAGCCATGTGGGTCAGGAGCTGTAGCAATGAGGGGAATTAGGCAAGGCTGAGTGAAAAAGCTGGCCGGATTCAACCCTATAGAGAAGAACAAAACACTTAGTTGAAGCTCCCGTTGCTGAAGGGGCCAGATGCTTAATTCAGTGAAAATTTAAAACCGAAATGTGATCTGTCTCTTCGACGTGTGCTCAAAACTTTAAAGAAAACATTTCTCCTCCCTCATTTTTCTCTGTTACACTCAACACGGTCTCACAGGTCACCTGAAATTCCCCTGAGGGGCGCTGACAGAGGAATGCAGCACTTACGTTCACATCTGAGGTGCGAATCTCTCCACTCTCCGTTGCTTTGACAGCTAGAGTAGAAGGACCTGAAGCTGCCTTGTGGCTGAGGAAAAAGGCATTTAGAAGTGCCAGAGTTAATTCACCATGAGAAATGCTTCAGAATATATATATATGGAAACTGGTATTTTATATGGCAACTGGTGTGTGTGTGTGTGTGTGTGTGTGTGTGTGTGTGTGTGTGTGTGATAAGTGCCATCAAGTCGCTTCTGACTCATGGCGACCCTATGAATGAAAGTCCTCCAAAATGTCCTATCCTTGATAGCCTTGCTCAGGTCTTGCAAATTGAGGGCCGTGGTTTCCTTTATTGAGTCCATCCATCTCTTGTTGGGTCTTCCTCTTTTCCTGCTGCCCTCAACTTTTCCTAGCATGACTGTCTTTTCCATATATACATATATATAAACTAGTATTTTAAGGAGGTGGAAAACAACACAAGACCTTTGATAGCATCTAAACCAGGGATCCCTGACCTTTTCGGGCCTGTGGCAACCTTTGGAATTCTGGCACAGGGTGCTAGGCAGAGGCTGCCACAGCAGCTAGAACCCACCCCAGAATGGCTGCCAACCACACAATGTCAGGGAGTGAGGTTATACGTGATTCATCAACATTACAGGCAGGAGCTCTGTTTTACAGGATGCATATGGTTTTAAAATGTTTTCTCGTATACGCACTGCTTATCTTCAATTACACAGTGAAGCTCCTTGTGCTGTGGCGGCAGCTGCTGCCAGAGCAATATTTTTAAAAATCTGCACGGCCAATCAGAAGCCTTGCTGGGCAAAAGTCCACTCTGGCCCTGCCCACTTTCTAAAAGTAGGGTACGTGAAAGACCTCCACCGGAGACCCTGGAGAGCCACTGCCCATCTGAGTAGACAATTTTGACTTTGATGGACCAATGGTCTGATTCAGTATAAGGGAGCTTTATGAGCGTTCATATATTCACTTTCTAAAAACCATTGGCTGGCAGCAGGAAAGTTGGTGGCTGTTTATGCTTGGTAATTAGCAGCACGTCCCAGGCTGAAGTGCCCCAAATATTTTTTTGATTTCTTCACGCTGAACTGTCATTTCAGACGTTACTGCGAAGCCTCACATACCTGCTTCGCATTTCTTAAGAGCTCTTTTAACATGACCTTTTGTATTTGCTCCGACCCCGCATTGAAGCATTCACTGAAGGAAGCATGCAGAATCCCAGTCACAGCTTAGCTATGCAAACGACTATTGCTAATAGCTATGCAAACGAAGGAGCAGGCGAGTGGGGGGATGGAATTTGTCTGACTTTCTCCTCTTGCATTGGGACAGTGAATAGTCATTGTAAAGGTCGGATTTTAAAAAACAGCATTGAGCGAGAAGCAGAATCGACCCTGCATAAATGGCCAGTGTGTGCCACGGGGTCCACGGACACCTCATTGGGAACTCCTGATCTAGGCTGTTAAGCAAATTAGTGGCAGGGACCTGTACTACTACTACTACTATATAAGTTGTTCTTTAAAGCCTTATTTAAACCATTAGCGTTCACTGTCATTATAAAGAAGGAAAGCTAATGCAGAAAGAGGGAGGGCAAAACAGGAACATGACAGATGATCAAGTCAAGATCGATTTGGAGCACCTAAAGTTCTCAGGGCTAAAGAAACACCCTGGAAGTACAGCAAAACAAATTTTCATGCATCAGAGGGCTCAACCCAGCATACTCTGGTTAGGCACTGGTTCGCGACTATGTGCATCACTTAGGTGTCAATTATACACTGCAGTTTTCTTCCCTGTTTATTGTACATTACTTCTTTTTTTCTTTTGCAAACCTAGCTTTGTCAAGGAGGAGAGCAGCGTGGGGAAAACCTTTGCCCTTTCCTCCCCTATCATTTTCTCACTGAAAAAAAAAATTGACCCTCTGGCATCTGCTAGGGAAAACTGGATACACCAACGGTCTGACTCAGTGACCTTATTCAAATTACCTTTCTAAACCAGATGTCATCCATGATTGGCCCATCTTGGAATAAAGCGATGCAAAGATGGGTACTTACACAGCTCATTTGAATCCGCCTATGAGCTGTCTCTAAAGCGCTTTGGCCAGTTTGAACACCACTGTGGTTGTTTTACCCACCTTTTTTGCAGGTGCGTTCTTTTCTGGCTTTTTTTTTAAGTTCTGAGATTTGCATTATATCACTATCTAACGCAAATCTCAGAACATTAAAAAAAAAAAAAAGCCGGAAAAGAACGCACCCGCAAAAAAAAGGCGGGTAAAACAATTGCGGTCCTTCCCAAAGCGCTCCTGGCAGGTTAGACAGCACACTGGAGCGATTCAGAGGCGAAAGGAAGAACCGAAAACGGTTGAAAGCAGTTTTCATTAAAAAACGCCTCAGCCTCTCTTTGCAAATGGGACACAAACGGCTTTGTCTGAACAGGTAAAAGAAATCTGTTAGCAGCCAGGAACCAAACTGGTTGTGTCTGAATTGACACCAAAAAAATCCATTAGCAACCTGCTGCTCAAAAGGATTATAAAGCCAGTAGATTGGCTGCATGTGTTTGAGTTGCTTGCCTATGGGGGTTACCGCACTTTGTATTCCCAGCGATGTATTAAGAGTTTGAAAATGTTATAAAAACATCGCTTTAAAAGGGTTTTTGGATACCACGGCTTATAAATGGTTGGAAGACGTCTTCACAGCTAAAGGGGCCAAACAAAGTGCGAACAGTATTTTTTATAACGTTTTCAAACTCTTAATACATCGCTGGGAATACATAGAAAGTGCGAACAGTATTTTTATAACGTTTTCAAACTCTTAATACATCGCTGGGAATACAAAGTGCGGTAACCCCCTATCTTTGGGCCAGAGAACCCGACACCAAGTCAGAAATAATCCTATTTTTATATTATGGGACATCAGATTACCCAAGATGCAACAAGAAAAACCATCATCACAACAGGATTCCCAGCAGGGCTGGGGAACCATTTAAACCATGCAAGTGTGAACTTACTGTCACAATCTCATAGCCTGTGTTGCAGGTCACCTTCACAGTATCCTTGAAGACATTGCGCTGTCTTTCGGGGTCCAAAACAGAGTTTTGGATAACAGTCAGTGGACAGGGTATTGCTTTGAAAACGGGAAGAAAAAAAAAGACATCAGGAGCCAACCACTTTATCTGTCTTCTCTGTCTCTCCCCCCCCCCCCGCCGCCCCTTCCTATTTTCTATTTATTTCATTTTATTTAAAACATTCCCAGGTTGCCTTTCCACCCAAACATGGTCCCCAAAGCCTTTCTAGGTTTTTAAAAAAAACCTTAGCTCTATTCATGAAGGTGTGCCAAAAACAAAATTGCTCAGAGCCTTTTTATCTATTCAACTAATAAAGGTAAAGGTCCCCTGTGCAAGCACCGGGTCATTCCTGACCCATGGGGTGACGTCACATCCCGACGTTTCCAAGGCAGACTTTTGTTTGCGGGGTGGTTTGCCACTGCCTTCCCCAGTCATCTTCCCTTTACCCCCAGCAAGCTGGGTACTCATTTCACAACCTCGGAAGGATGGAAGGCTGAGTATAGACTTCATTTATTGTAGGAAATCCATTTCTGGGTAGGATAGAGTAAAATATAGTTCCCGATCTGTTCTAACTAACTAGGATGGAGGGAGATCCAGGACTTGTGTCCTTCCCTCATGGTGGCAAGATGGAGAAGAGGTGCCAGCGTGTGTGAGGAGGTGAGGAAGAAGCAGGAAGGAAGGAAGTCTTCCCTAAGAGTAGCAATCTTCACATCAATGGGATAGTTCATAGCAGCAGAGAAAGGATGACCCAGGGCGAAAACGCATGGTCGCTTTAGCCTACTTTAGTCCCTGTTTCAGCCAGGATTCAGCCAGGATCGAACACGTGCGTTTTCACTGAACTGCGTTCAATCCTGGCTGAATCCTGGCTGAAACAGGGAATAAAGAAGGCTAAAGCGGCCGTGCATTTTCGCCCCCAGTGTCTTGTCCCCTCTATCTCTCTGATGCACTAGTCTTGTCCCCCTCTGGAGGCTGAGGTTAAGAGATAGCGTAAAGCCCTTCACTTTCAACCCAAGGAAGGGGCTGCGGAAGAAGGCAACAGCAAACCACCATTGCTTAATCGCCTGCCTTGAAAGCCCCTTGCTGGGGTTGCCATAAGTCGGCTGTGACTTGATGGTACTTTCCACACACACAAACTACCCATTTCTCTGTTTCTGAGACACATGAGCGCCCAACATGTTTTCCTTGGTGGTATCTATACTCACGGTCTCCAAAGTAGCGGATTTTCCAGCCTTTGCCTTGTGTGGTTTCGTCGGTACGGAAATCGATGTCGAGGATATTGCTTCGCACCTTGATTTCTGAAGGGCCTTTGAATGTGTCGCCGCAGAAGGGACCAAAACGTTCATCGCCTGCTGAGACCTGCAAAAAACAGCCAACGATAGGACTGGATAAATGTAGACAGAAACGAAGAGGCAGATAGTAAAGAAGAAGAGTTGGTTTTTATATGCCGACTTTCTCTACCTTTTCAGGAGAATCAAACCGGCTTACAATCTCCTTCTCTTCCTCTCCCCGTGACAGACACTTTGTGAGGTAGGTGGGGCTGAGAGAGTTCAGAGAGAACTGTGACTAGCCCAAGATCACCCAGCTGGCTTCATGTGGAGGAGTGGGGAATCAAGCCCAGTTCTCCAGATTAGAGTGCGCCACTCATGCGGAGGAGTGGGGAATGAAACCCAGTTCTCCAGATTAGCGTCCGCCGTTCATGCGGAGGAGCGGGGAATCAAACCCGGTTCTCCAGATCAGAGTCCAACGCTCCTGAGAACTACACCCCTCTGGCTCTCCAAAGAAAGGGGGATTTAAGCAGAATGAAGCTAGAAAATTATACATGGGGAGCTTAAAGATACACTTGAGGGTACTATCTGTCGGTGCAATGCAACAAACAAAGAATGCAAAAACGTTACTGAGTTTATTGAACAGTTTAAATAAAACATGAGCAGTCAAAACAAAACATCAGAACATTGAAACGGTGTATATTTTATACATATATATATACATACATATATATGTGTGTGTGTGTGTATATATATATATATACACATATATACATATACACATATATACATATATATATATATATATATATATATATATATACACACACACACATATATACATATACACATATATACATATACATATATGTATATTTTATACATACGCATGCAAGCAGAGACTCACAGGGGGTATTCCCGTTCTTTTAACTCACTTCTCCTACTCCCCCCAAGCATTTCCCCTGACTTTTCATCCCCCCCCCAATGCTTCTCTTGCTTTCCCTCCCTCTCTGCTGGACCTTCACCTCATTTTCTTACCCCCCCCCCCATTCCACTTCCGCTTGCTTTTCTGCTGCTCCCCCCTTCAGTTCTCGGACAGAGCACCCAAAGCCAAGAGCAGATAAACTCCTTGTTCAACGACTGGACCGAAAATTGCTTGCGTGTTTTGTTTTTCCTGGCAACCCCCCTCAAAAGGCTAGCGATTACACTAAATAAAGTGGAAGCTGAACATTGCTAGCAGCAGGCTGAAAGGTTCACGCAAGAGCTAGGCCCACAAGTAGGGTTGCCAACCTCCAGGTACTGGGAAAGATCCAGACAGCACTCACAAATTGTAATACAAAAGTAAGCTTTATCAAAGTGTGAAATAGTGCAAAAGGTGCAAAATATATATACAAGGATGACAAAGATACACATACAAAATAAATAATGGAAGTCCAATATGATATCAAGTTCAAATGTCCAAAGACACAAAGTAGGTAAATATCCTGAAAACAGGTAAGTCAATATTTATAATCCAGTATGGACTTCTGTTGTACTTATAGACAGCTGAAGGAGCAGATGTGCCAGGCGAGAGCCACAAAGGGAAGGTGACCGGACGTGTTGTCTAGATTCAAATCACGTTTCGCACATGGCTTCATCAGCAACATGTATCAAAAGGATGCACAGCAAAATTTCATTAAAGTCTCTAACAGGACCAGAGCAAATGATAGGTCTCAAGCTAGACTGGTGCATGTATGTGTATCTTTGTCATCCTTGTATATATATTTTGCACCTTTTGCACTATTTCACACTTTGATAAAGCTTACTTTTGTATTACAATTTGTGAGTGCTGTCTGGATCTTTCCCATTATCCATACAGCGCTGAGCCTTTATCTTTTTTAGGTTAACCTCCAGGTACTAGCTGGAGATCTCCTGCTATTTCAACTGATCTCCAGCCAATAGAGATCAATTCACTGAGAGAAAATGGCCACTTAGGCAATTGGACTCTATGGCATTGAAGTCCCTCCCCTCCCCAAACCCCGCCCTCCTTAGGCTCCACCCCAAAAATATCCCGCCAGTTGCCAACCCCACCGACAAGGCTATAGCGTGTAATGGGGGCTGGCTGAAACAGAGTCACCCAAAACTACAGCAGGGAGACCAAGAAGAAGAGTTGGTTTTTATATGCCGACTTTCTCTCCCACTTAAGGAAGAATCAAACCGTCCTACAATCACCTTCCCTTCCCCTCCCCACAACAGACACCCTGTGAGGTCGGTGGGGCTGAGAAAGCTGTGACTAGCCCAAGGTCACCCAGCTGGCTTCGTGTGGAGGAGCGGGGAAACAAATCCAGTTCACCAGATCAGCCTCAGCCGCTCATGTGGAGGAGAGGGGGATCAAACCCAGTTCTCCAGATCAGAGTCCACCACTCCAAACCACCGCTCTTAACCACTACACCACGCTGGCTCCAAAACATTCACGGATCTCTCCTCTCTCAAACCCGTGGCTTACTGTTAAGGCATCAGGGCAGTTTCCTTCCGAGTCAGCAGGCTCTATGTCAAAATCCTTGTTCTTGATGGTCAGGACCACACGGTATCCTGGTTCCAACACCACACGGTAATCGCAGTGCGAATTCTCAGGATACGGGCTGGGGTAGTTGGGGCTGGTGATTTCCCCGGTTGGCTCGGTGAACACGTTCCCACTGCAGTTCACTGGAGTTGGGGAGGAAGCCAAAAGGTCAGTGATGGAGTTGGCAAGGGATCTTCTGTCGGACATGGTCCTCTACTAGGGTTGCCAACCTCCAGGTACTCAAGCAAATAACTCACTCGACTGTAAAAGATATTGCAATTAAACAAAAGAGTAGCAGGCTAAAGAAGTAAGCAACAAGCAATAGAGTGCACACAGTCAGAGACTGTAAATATATTGTAACTTAGACAGAACTAAAGTCACAAACCAGGCTAAGCAACATGGGTTACAAAGCAACGAGTAAACAACTGAACGTTGTACAAAGACAAGGGAAACAAACAGCCAAAGTGCCAATTTTTAACGATAGAATAGTTCATGTAATAAGCTTGGCTTGTTTCAGGTCAATTTCATTTTCTTTTTCAGGCGGAGGAGATGGTAACGCGGCTCCGGAAATGCTCCAGTGTTTTCGCTACAAAAGTAGCTTCATCAGCCACAAAGGCTTATAAGTCAATTCCTAGGACAAGTGTGGAGCTCCCTGGTACGGGCTGCTATGTTAAAGCTTCATGGAGAAAATGGCCCCTTTGGTCATTGGACTCTATGGCACTGAATTCCCTCCCCTCCCCAAACCCCGCCCTCCTCAGGCTCCACCCCAAAACCTTCCACCCTATCCTCTACACTCTTCTTAGGGTTGGAACTGGGCTAAGTGACCATGCGTTTTAGGCCTTAGGTGGGGGTATGAATGAAGTAAGTAAATAAATGTTATTTGGCTCCATGCCTTGGAAATCTTCAACTGCCCATTTCCACTCATCAAGCCTTTGCTAAAGGGACATTGTTTTTCTGGCCACCTGGCAATCTTATCCTCCCGTGACTGAATTCTGTTCTTTATTTAAGTGCTGCTAGTTTATATTCTTGCCCTACGGCAACTATAAATCCTTCCCATTTATTGACTACTCTGGATTTGCTGCTTGTCCAAAGCAGGCTGTTGAATGGGGCTGGTCTTCTCAGCTCAGGTATCAGTTCTACAGGTAAGGATTATGGTGTCAAGAGCTGGGGGGGGGGCAGGCTCCTACCTCCACAGGTCTTCTGATCTTCATGTAACATATACGCTGGGGGGCACGAACAAAAGTAGCCCCCGATGTAGTTGTTGCAATAATGGCTGCAGGCCTTCTCCACAAAGTCCGTGCACTCGTTCACATCTGTAAGGGGTGCAGAAAGACGTCAAGAAGGATCGGCTATTGATAAAAGCAGGGCAGAACTGTTCAGTTATATCAGTGGTTCCCAAACTTTTCGCCCCCTTGGTTCCACACACTCAACCCCAGCGCCCCCTACCCTATACTTGAAGTAACTGAAGAAGAGAGCAGTGATTCACGAAAGCTTACACCCTGCCAGAAATTTTGTTAGTCTTTAGGGTGCTATTGGATTCCAACTCTAGGTTCAGTTTATTTTAAACTGGATTTTTCCCCAGTAGGTGTAACAGCAGTTTAGGCATAGATTTTTTTCCAGTGAGGAGGAGGAGGAGGAGGAGGAGGAGGAGAAGGAGAAGAAGAAGGAGAAGAAGGAGAAGAAGGAGAAGAAGGAGAAGAAGGAGAAGAAGGAGAAGAAGAAGAAGAAGAAGGAGAAGAAGAAGGAGAAGAAGAAGGAGAAGGAGGAGAAGAAGAAGAAGAAGAAGAAGAAGAAGAAGAAGAAGAAGAAGAAGAAGAAAGGGTTAAAGTTTCCCCCACTTTTTTCCTTGGCAAAGTAATTCTGGGGGCCAAATCTGCAAAAGGGGGGGGACATTTAAGATGGGGGGAAATAGCAAATGTCTCAGCCCCCCACTTACACAGACCCACAAAGAAAACATCTGAAATGGGGCCTTCTGTAACCAAGGCAATGCTGGAAGGAATCGCATGTCTAGGAACACTCTGGATGCCAACTGGAGGCAGCCAACGACGTACCCACTGCAACGTAATAAGCCGCAAAGCCAGTGAATCGCTCTTCATTGGAGAAGTCAGACTGAAAAGTCACGGTCAAGGTGTTGTGGGGCACGTAGAATTCCTTCAGGATTTGGGAGCCAGAAATACTGTTCTTCTTCCGCCCGCACAGTTGGCCTTCAAGGTGGTCCCCAGTCAGGACCTGAAAGGGACAGACGGTAAGGCCTCATCTCTGCTAGAGGAACAGATATTGCGGCTGGTTGTTGACAATGTTTCCGGCTGGCGTGCATGCGCTCACACTCACAGCTCCCACACACCTGCACGATAACAAGATCAACTAGATCTGGTCCCTCAAAGCCTTTTTTTTCCCCCACTGGTTGAGGGCACGAGGGGACATTCTGAGATAGGAATAAGCTGAGGGGCTCTTGCCACCAACCAAGGTAATTAGGTGGCCCCTGCAGACCGGCAAAAATGTGGAGATGCCCGGGATTGAACCCGGGACCCATCTGGAGGCTGGCGTCCCTACCCCAGCCCTTTGAGAGATAATCAGAGAAGTGGCATCCTCAACATACAACTTTCCCATTGGGGCTTTTGCAGCAGAGTGGAGCATTGCTGCTGACCATCAAACCCGTGCATGCCTCCTCTGCAGCTCCCTCCCTTCCTCCACCCCCGGCAGTAGGGTTGCCAACCTCCAGGTACTGTGCAACCCTAAGGGAATTATCTCAGTACACTACCACAACTTTTCCTTATAAATATATCTCTTTCTTACAAAGTTTCTTTCTCCAAGTGTATATTATTTTAATTTTAACCTTTTAACTTGTCTTGACAACTTGTACAACAACAAAATTATAAGTTCTGAATACAGTTAAACTTCACTATACAAACACTTATCAGAATCTTTAACACTGATGAGTATCCCTCGGGAAAAACCAAATGCCGGCAGCACTGTCCTTGCTCACGAGTAAGCAGTATTGTGGGGATCGCTGTAACCCGCACTACTTCCGCGGTCAGGTGATGTAGACTGATCCAGTCACAACGGTGGAATCCCGTTCCTGCCGATATCTCTCATTTGGCTAAAAGCAGCTATATATTTGAATGTGGATCCATCCAAAATTCATATAAAGCGCACACAAAGATGTAACAAGATCCCGGTTGCCTCTTGTTTCGCATTGTGTACAATTAGCTTCTTCAGACCGTGCAACAATATTCTGACTGCACCATTGCAGTTCAAAAGAGTGACTCCTAGTCCTATGCTTTAACAGAATATTGTTGCACGGTCTGAAGAAGCTAATTGTAGCTAATTGTACACAACGCGAAACAAGAGGCAACCAATGCGGCCATTTTCTCCAGGTGATCTGATTTCTAGCGGCTGGAGATCAGCTGTAATAGCAGGAGATCTCCAGCTATTACCTGGAGGTTGGCAACCATACGTTGAAGTCCCTCCCCTCCCCAAACCCCACCCTCCTCAGGCTCCGCCCCCAAAACCTCCCGCCGGTGGCAAAGAAGGACCCAGAAACCCTACCCAGCAGAAGGACAAGGCATGTACCTTCACGGAGTCATACTCGCAGTTTTTAGAAGGCTCTATGTCCAGGTGGGTGAAGTAGAGGCGGATGCCGTAGCCAGGGGGGACGGTGATTTCCCAGGATTCCAGGGCATCGTTGGGATAAGCCTGAGGATAGTTTGGAGAGAGGATTTCCCCAAACATGGTGGTTGCATTGGAGCATGCGAACAGGAAGCAGGTGATGAAGCTCCTGAGAGAGGAAAGAGGAAAAGTGGGGAGAGGGCTGTTGTCTGCCCCCCATCAGCCTATACCCTACAAGCTGGAAGAGCTGTATCAGTTTGGACCCATATCCCTCAAGAGCACAATGGCTTTCTACAACAAGGACTTGGGATCCCTTAATCAGAACAACTAGCCAACTATGTCACAGTCTCATCTTGGTTGGTTGGTTGGAAGAAGAAGAAGAAGAAGAAGAAGAAGAAGAAGAAGAGGAAGAGGAGGAGGAGGAGGAGGAGGAGGAGGAGGAGGAGGAGGAGGAGGAGTTGGTTTTTATATGCTGACTTTCTCTTCCACTTAAGGAAGAATCAAACCGGCTTACAATCACCTTCTCTTCCCCTCCCCACAACAGACACCCTGGGAGGGAGGTGAGGCTGAGAGAGCTCTAAGAGAGCTGTGACTAGCCCAAGGTCACCCAGCTGGCTTCATGTGTAGCTGCGGGGAAACCAACCCGGTTCACCAGATTAGCGTCCACAGCTCATGTGGAAGAGTGGGGAATCAAACCCCATTCTCCAGATTAACGTCCACTGCTCCAAACCACCGCTCTTAACCACTGCACCATGGTGGCTCTTATGCAGTGCAACCCATTATATCATGTTGAGGTCCCTCCCTTCCCCAAACCCACTCCCAAATCTCCAAGATTTCCCAGCCCAGAGTTGGTAACCATAGTTTGACAGCCTGTGAACCTGGGGGTGGGGGCACTGCTTTGTCAGTGGAACAGGCTTCCTTGGGAGGTGGTGGGCTCTCCTTCCTTGGAAGGTTTTTAAGCAGAGGCTAGATGGCCATCTGTCAGCAATGCTGATTCTGTGACCTTAGGCAGATCATGAGAGAGAGGTCAGGAAGGTTTGCATCAGTGCTTGGCTCTTGTGGCCCTTTCTTGCATGCCCAGGGTTGTGCCGATCGCCACTTTGTGCCAGGAAACAATTTTCCTCCAGGCCAGATTGGTAGGGTTGCCAACCTCCAGGTACTTAGCACGGGAAAGTGGTACACAAATGCACATAAACAGGTTGCAAAAAACACGTCTGTAATGAGTAATGAAGATGGAAAGAACAAAACAAGTGTACAACATGAAAACTTAGCAACTAAGTGACTGGTTATATACAAATATACAGGTAAACATGAAACAGTCTATTGGTGTGTATCTGGAGGCAAAAAGTCCTCTTCTGAGTTTCAAAATTAATCAGCTCAGCAGGATATCCAATAGTAGGTATAAATCCAAAAGCTATGGGACGGCCGTTTCACATTCGTTTCTTCAGCCCCACATTGCATCATTCATTTTGTAGTAAGTCAATTACATATACAAGTCCATTTCAATTCAACATTCTGCAGCAGCACTGTCAACAGGTTGCCAATGGGATACTAGTGTCCCATTGGGAATGTGAAACGGCCGTCCCCTAGCTTTTGGATTTATACCTACTATTGGATATCCTGCTGAACTGATTAATTTTGAAATTAAATTGTACACTTGTTTTGTTCTTTCCATCTTCATTACTCATTACAGACGTGTTTTTTGCAACCTGTTTATGTGCATTTGTGTACCACTTTCCCGTGCTAATTTCCAAACCTATTTGGTATAGGCACGGAGGTGCCTTTGTTTTTGTTTTGCTCAACCTCCAGGTACTAGCTGGAGATCTCCTGCTATTACAACTGATCTCCAGCTGATAGAGACCAGTTCACCTGGATAAAATGGCCACCTTGGCAACTGGACTCTATGGCATTGAAGTCCCTCCCCTCCCCAAACTCCGGTCTCCTCAGGCTCTGCCCCCAAAACCTCCTGCCGGTAGTGAAGAGGGACCTGGCAACCCTACAGATTGCCCAGGGATCCTGGAGGGGTTCTTTTGCCATCTTCTGGGCATGGAGTAGGGGTCATTGGGGGTGTGGGGGAGTAGTTGTGAATTTCCTGCGCTGTACAGGGGGTTGGGCTAGATGACCCTGGTGGTCCCTTCCAACTCTATGAGTCTATGAATTTCCTGGATTGTGCAGGGGGTTGGACTAGATGTCCCTATTGGTCCCTTCCAACTCTATGATTCTATGATTCTACCCCACACCCTTCTTGAAATGGCCCTCCAAAGAAACTGTCAGGAATCCTATGCCCTTAAACACAGTCTTTCCTTCCTGTGTTCCATAACCAACTTACCCCATATGGAACAGCTCCATCTTGCTTCTTCTTCTTCAAAAGTCACGGTGGCTGGACTTCACACGTGAGCAAAGACAACACAATTATTAGTGCTTGGCTTGTTTGTTTTTCTCTCTGCAAGTGAAGTATCCCTGTTGGACACAACAGAGTTGATAACTCTGCTGGCAAAGAGCATAACCAATAGATGCATAATGTCTTGGTATTATTAGTCACCCTTAGTAAATAAAACTAGTTCCTCCAATGTAGCACAGAAGCCTTTAGAAAACGAGAATGCTGTAGCAAAATGTATATATGCCCAAATGTATGCACAGCACCATAGAGGGCAAAGGGGCGGGTGCAGAGACACAGAGAAGGGCTCGCCGCAGAATTACCAGCCACTTTCTACAAGACAACCAAGAAGAAGAAGAAGAAGAAGAAGAAGAAGAAGAAGAAGAAGAAGAAGAAGAAGAAGAAGAAGGTGGTGGTGGTGGTGGTGGTGGAGGAGGAGGAGGAGGAGGAGGAGGAGGAGGAGTTGGTTTTTATATGCTGACTTTCTCTACCACTTAAGGAAGAATCAAACCGGCTTACAATCACCTTCCCTTCCCCTCCCCACAACAGACACCCTGTGAGGTAGGTGGGGCTGAGAGAGCTCTAAGAGAACTGTGACTAGCCCAAGGTCACCCAGCTGGCTTCATGTGTAGGAGTGGGGAAACCAACCCGGTTCTCCAGATTAGCCTCCGCCAATCATGTGGAGGAGTGGGGAATCAAACTCGGTTCTCCAGATTAGAGTCCACAGCTCCAAACCACCGCTCTTAACCACTACACCCACGCTGGAAGGTACAGAGCCACAGAGTACCAGCCCGCCACAGAATTACCAACCACTTTCTCCAAGACAACCAACCCTTTCCAAAAGCAGAGAGAGGAGGATAATCTGGAAACACCAATACCTTCTTTCCCAGTTTCAGCAAAGGACTCGGCTCTCCCATCGTGACCCATTTAACCCATACCCTGATTTTCAGAAAAAATGCATTTCTGGGAAAGGATTTATAAAATGCTCACCTCGTGCTTCTATCTTTGGTGTTGTGTGTGTCTCTTTCCTTCTCCTTCTGCCTCCCTTCATCTCTCTTTCGGACCCACATCACATTTCTGCGTTAAAAACATTACTGGGCTGCTGTCTTCTTGCGCCCTCTGCCTTTGTCAAAGGGGATCTTCCGCTGGATTCTTTAGACCGAGTTGCACAATGCCCGTTTGGGACCATGCCCAGGCCTGCGAGATGGGGAAGGCGGCTAGATCCTTTCAAACTGGGGATTATTTCCAAGGAAGTCAGGTGACTTCTGTGAAGAGAGCGGGCAAGGGGGAATTCCAGCCTTGCACAATCCTGATGGAAGGTTGCCATTAGATCGTTGACCTAGCCATCTGTCGACTGCTCATTCGACAACAAATACTGAATTTCGATTTCTGAGTTTCCCAAAAGTGTTGCTGGTGGGAGGGAGGGGAAGGAGTCTTTTAATCCACTGAAGCAAAATCAGCCAAGTCTTCTAGCGATTTAAAGACTAAGAGATGGGCAGGCTAAGGTTGTCCATTAGGGTGGCCAGCCTCCAGGTGGTGGCTAAAGATCTCCCGCTGTTACAACTGATCTCCAGGCGACAGAGATCAGTTCCCCTGGAGAAAGTGGCCCCTTTGGCCAATGGACTCTATGGCATTGAAGTCCCTCCCCTCTCCAAACCCTGCCCTCCTCAGGCTCCACCCCCAAAATCTCCAGGTATTTTCCAACTGGCAACCCTATTGTCCACTCTGGCCTGCTTCTGCTGCTGCTTAGGTCAGTAGTCAACTGCGAGCTGGTATCTTATGTTCCCTAAGCAGGAAAATAGGAATGGCAAAGAGACTGAACTCCCAAGAGCCAAAAGCATAGCAACAGCATATCTGGGGAGGGGCTGTGGCTCAGTGGTTGAGCATCTGCTTGGCATGCAGAAGGTCCCAGGTTCAGTCCCCGGCATCTCCAGTTAAAGGGACCAGGTAAGTAGGTGATCTGAAAGACCTCTGCCTGAGACCCTGGAGAGCCGCCGCCGGTCAGAGTAGACAATACTGACTTTGATGGACCGAGGGTCTGATTCAGCATAAGGCAGCTTCATGTGTTCACGTGTTCAAGCATAGGAATGATGCCAGATGAGCAGACTTGCTAGTCAACTGCGGCAAAATCAAAAAGGAGCCCAGCGGCACCTTAAAGACTGATACAATCTAGTCCCAGTATAAGCTTTGGTCAGTCAGAGCTATAGTTGCCAACCTCTAGGTGTTGGCTGGAGATCCCCCGCTATTACAACTGACCTGCAGGAGACAGAGATCAGTTCACCTGGGGGAAATGACCGCCTATGGCATTATACCCCATTGAGGTCCCTCCCCTCCTCAAACCCCACCCTCCCTAGGCTCCACCCCAAAATCTCCAGGTATTCCCCAAACTGGAGTAGGCAACCCTAGTCAGAGCTCACTTTGTCAGATGTATGGAGTGTATGCCTGTGTGTGTATTAAGTGCCGTCAAGTCCCTTCCAACTTATGGCGACCCTATGAATTAATGACCTTCGAAACGTCCTGTGGTCAACAGCCGTGCTCAGGTCTTGCAAACTGAGGTCTTTGACAGAGTCACTCCATCTCTTGTTGGGTCTTCCTCTTTTCCTGCTGCCTTCAACTTTTCCTAGCGTTATTGTCTTTTCCAGTGATTTTGAACGACCGTTAATTGTAAAATTGAAAGCAGCACCGTGGCACAAATCAATTAGAAATGACCACTTTAGAACTTCCTATTTAGCCAACGTCGCAAATTACAATCTTAGAGCGTCCTTCACATCATCCCACTTCCAAACTATACCAACAGCTTTAGTGGTGGGGCGCTACTCTCGAACACCAAGATATCAACGTGTCTGTATTTATGAAATCCTCTACTCTGGGGGACTTGCCTCATTACATCCTATTTTGCCCATTGTATGCAGGCCCCAGGGCTAAATTTTTGGCAGGAATATTATTTGGTATCAATACACACTCAGATGCAGAGAAAACTATATTTCTGTTATCTGTCTCTTTGTTTGCTCTTGCAGCAAAGAAAATAAATTCTAGCGTGGTATCGGCAGGAGCAGCTACTTTTCTTTTAAACTGAAATGTTTTAGTATATCCCATTATCTAGTTAACAATTTATTTGCGAATCGATTGCATTTGTATTTTATTTATTTGTTTTAGCAAACTGTGATGGCCAACGGCTACATACAATAAAAAATTTATTCACACTGCAGTGATTTTGTCTTTTCATAACAGGACCAAAGTACGATAGTCTCAGTTTAGTCATTTTAGCTTCTAGGGAGAGTTCAGGCTTGACTTGATCTAGAACTCACATGTGTCTTCTGGGCAGTCCACGGTATCCATAAAACTCTCCTCCGACATCACATTTCAAAGGAATCGACTTTTTTCCTGTCAGCTCTTCAGAGCATCTGCCGTCTTTCTGTTGCTTATAACTAAGTATAAATATACCTGCTCATAGGAAGGTATATTTATACTTAGTTATAAGCAACAGAAAGATGGGAGATGTTCTGAAGAGAAGGGCATCTAGAAATAGCCAATGTGAGTGAATTCAGTCTATGGTGATCAGGTAAGAACGACTTCCTGGGCAGGGTGGGATAAATGTAAATTTAGATCTAATCAAGGAAGGTGCAGTTGAACGTTTGA
This sequence comes from Euleptes europaea, assembly GCF_029931775.1. Classification (NCBI taxonomy): domain Eukaryota; kingdom Metazoa; phylum Chordata; class Lepidosauria; order Squamata; family Sphaerodactylidae; genus Euleptes; species Euleptes europaea. The sequence continues at coordinate 10,646,398 of NC_079315.1, forward strand.
TTCTCCTTTAAAAAGGTAAAGAATAATGTCAGCATATAAAAACCAGTTCTTTTTCTTCTGCCAGCATGGCTCCACTTCCTTCATTGTACCCCCTGTGCGGAAGACACTGCTAACAACTGTTGAAAGGGAAGGGTGCCAGGAAATACATTGGCAGACACCATGTTGGGAGACTGCTGATGTACATGACTAACCAAAGAGAGACAGTTTCAATCTGTTGTGAATTAGGAATTCCTAGGGTTTGCTGGCAAACCACCTCTGTTAGTCTCTTGCCATGAAAACCCCAAAAAGGGGTCGCCATAAGTCGGCTGCGTCTTGACGGCACTTCACACACACAGGGTTTGCTGAGACCAAATACCACCGGTTCAAATTTGCTGTTTGGTTGCTTCACGTTGAAAATAAATGTCTGATGCAGGATTTTTTTTTTAAGATAAGGGCTGTAGATTTTATGGTTCACAAGCCAGCATGGTGTAGTGGTTAAGAGCAGTGGTTTGGAGCAGTGGGCTCTAATCTGGAGAACCGGGTTTGATTCCCCACTCCTCCATATGAGCGGCGGAGGCTAATCTGGTGAACTGGATGTGTTTCCCCACTCCTACACACGAAGCCAGCTGGGTGACCTTGGGCTAGTCACAGCTCTGTTAGAGCTCTCTCAGCCCCACCTACCTCACAGGGTGTCTGTTGTGGGGAGGGGAAGGGAAGGTGATCGTAAGCCGGCAGGTTTGATTCTCCCTTAAGTGGTATTGAAAGTCGGCATATAAAAACCAACTCTTCTTCTTCTAGTACCTACGATAGGGAATTCCCCCTGTGATTGAATCCTGTTGCTAAGGCTAATTTAGCCTCGTTCCTATAGCAATCATTCTAATTTAATCACTTTATACTGGAACATATCCCTGAAACCTGGAAACACCCCAGAGTTGTCAGAGAAATACTTTTTAGCTAAGCATCTTTTTGTCTAGTTCTGGAAATCACATTCTATGACTATAATTGAAAACTGGGGTGCAAACCTTTTCGACTTCTCTATTGAAGAATAAACCAAAGATTACAGGAGGAGTAAGACAGAGAAATTCAAGGGACACGTGAACACATGAAGCTGCCTTATACTGAATCAGATCCTCGGTCCATCAAAGTCAGTATTGTCTATTCAGACCAACAGCGGCTCTCCAGGGTCTCAGGCAGAGGTCTTGTACGTCACCTACTTGCCTAGTCCCTTGAACTGGAGATGCCAGGGATTGAACCTGTGACCTTCTGCATGCCAAGCAGAGGCTCTACCACTGAGCCACAGCCCCTCCCCTATTTTAGCAGCTCTCCAGGGTCTCAGGCAGAGGTCTTTCACATCACCTACTTGCCTAGTCCCTTTAACTGGAGATGCCAGGGATTGAACCTGGGACCTTCTGCGTGCCAAGCAGATGCTCTACCACTGAGCCACGGCTGCTCCCCAACATTGCTGTGTTTTCTAGAATTGTTCTCAACAGGAAGCCTGCTGGGTGACCTTGGCCTAGTCACAGTTCTCTCAGAACTCTCTCAGCCCCACCTACCTCACAAGGTGTCTGTTGTGGGGAGGGGAAGGGAAGGCGATTGTAATCCACTTTGAGACTCTTTAAATGTAAAGAAAAGGTGGGGTATAAAAACACACGAAGGGCCAGACCAAATGATTTCATGGGCCTTAAAAGGCCCCCGGGGACTGACGTTCCCCACCCCTGCTCTATGACATTGAAGCCCCTCCCCTCCCTCCTTAGGCTCCACCCCCAAAACCTCCCACCGGTGGCAAAGAGAGACCTGGCAACCCTAAGCATCTTCCTCCTAGAAAGTGTGTTGTTTCTGATTTCTCCTGCTCTGGTGTGGGAGAGGAAAGCCAGGACTGACTCTTTGCTTTGGTAGAAAAGGGCAAGAGTCCAGTAGCACCTTAAAGACTAACAAAAATATTTTCTGGTAGGGTATGAGCTTTCGTGAGCCACAGCTCGCTTCTTCAGATACAGCTAGAATGTGAATCCATCTGTCTTTAAGTAGAGGAGAGTGAATTCAGACAAGCATTAGTATGTAAATGTTAACAGTATGTAAACGTGAATAGCAGGCGTGATGGGATTAGGTGTGGTATGCAGAAGAGTCTGTGATGTCCAGGGGAGAGATGGCTGTGGAGGAATCAGCATTGGTAATGAGCCATGAATGCAAGGTCTTTATTCAGCCCAGGTAAATGCATTGACTGTAATTCGGCAGTTTCTCTTTCCAATATCCCTTTGAAATTCCTTTGTAAGAGAACTGTAGAGGAGAGTGAATTCAGACAAGTGAAATCAGAATTCTTTGCTTTGGGAAGAAGGAAAGTGGCAGAAGGAAACCCCATCAGTGGGTGCCGTGGTTCCCGCAAGAGCCATCAGTCAGAACTTTAAGCCCAGCTCGAGTCCTTTCTTATATGTTGGGCCCGGTAATAAAACAGCCTCTATAAATGTCCCTGTTTTACACAGGAGAGGAATTAACCTAGCTAAACAAAATTCCAATTTGCCTGATTTTCAATCAATGAGATTTTTCAATCAATGAGATTTTCGTCCCTGCCGAATTTCTCTACCCCATTGCTCTTCCCACTATCACCACGAGAGGTCAGGAGGGAGCTACTGATTAAATCTTCCAGAAAATTAACTTTTTATACGGGGCAGAGGGCTGTTCAGAGCTTCCTTTGGCCTTTTATGCAGGGACGTTCCCCCGCGGTGACCCCCGCCAACTGCTTCGGCGTTTCCTCTGGGTTATGCATGCCTTTTCCACCCGTCAGAAGTCGCCTCGCTCTCCCGGCACGTTTTGCCAGCATTTTCCATATTCTGGCTAAAACAGCATCTGGTTCTTAAAACAGCCTTTGACTCTTATACTTTCTTTGGAGTATAAAGTGAATTCCTGGGAGACAATCCCATTTTAGCAACTCATAAATCCGCAAGGGAATTTTAAAACTCCCGTTATCTTTCCTTGTTTGCGAGCACCAAATGGAGCATGTATAAAAGTACAGAAGTTCACAAAAATCACTCTAATTGAGCATTTTTTAAAATTCAGAATTTAGTAAGTATACAGTAAGCCTGATTATAAAAGAAATTAAAATATTGAGCAAGGAAAGCGCCTATTCTGAGCAAAGGTAAAAATAAAAATGGAGAAATAAGCACTTCCCAGTTATCCCTAACTATGTGATAAAATAGGAATAAAATTAGGGTTGCCAGCTCCGGGTTGGGAGATACCTGGAGATTTGGGGGGTGGAGCCTGAGAAGGGCGGGGTTTGGAGAGAGGAGGGACTTCAATGCCATAGAGCCCAGTTGCCAAAGCATCCATTTTCTCCAGGTGATCTGATCTCTATCGGCTGGAGATCATTATAATTAGGGTTGCCAGGTCCCTCTTCGCCACCGGTGGGAGGTTTTTGGGGCAGAGCCTGAGGAGGACAGGGTTTGGGGAGGGGAGGGGCTTCAACGCCATAGAGTCCAATTGCCAAAGTGGCCGTTTTCTCCAGGCCAGCTGATCTCTGTCGGCTGGAGATCAATTGTAATAGCAGGAGATCTCCAGCTAGTACCTGGTGGTTGGCAACCCTACCAGCAGGGCAAATAGCAGTTCCCTAGGGCCTTTCCAGATTAGGAAAACACGGTGGAAAGGAAGGTCTGAGCTGCTTCTCTCCAGTCCCGATCCGAATTGTACCTGTACACGGCTGGGAAACACTAAACTCCACAACGTGTCTCTTGAGCCAACCCAGAGTAAATGGAACATGTAGTTAGGCAGTAATTGCAAGTTCTAAAGGAACTGGTGAAACTACACTGAAATCCGTAGGAGGAAGGTGTGCCCTGAACAACAGTGAGCAGACTGTGAGGACTTTCCATTTCTACTAAGGGTATAAACACTCCAAGCTAAGGGTGTTTGTGTGTACTCATTATTTACCTGTCAAAGGCTTGAGACTTGAGAGAAAAAACATACAGCAGCCTCCTACACAGTGAGTTCTCCTGGTACATTAACCAAACAGAAATAGAGCGCTGTATTCAGGTTGCCAACTCCAGGTTGGGAAATCCTGGAGATTTGGGGGTGGGGCTTGGGGAGGGTGGGATTGATGAGATGTTCTCCAGGGGAGCTCACCTCTGTAGTCTGGAGATCAGTTGTAATTCCAGGAGATCCCCTGGCCCCGGCTGGAGGGTGGCAACTAGGGATGCCAGCCCATCCCCCAGTCGGGGTGGGGGGGGTCCCCTGCCCCGAGTTCCAATTGCCTATTGTTGTAAGTCAAATACAGTAAACAGTAGGGTTGCCAGATCCAGGCTGGGAAATACATGGGCCGTTAATGCTTGGTAATAAGCAGCGCGTTCCAGGCTGAAGTGCCCCACATATTATTTTTTTTTAGTTCTTCATGTTGAACTGTCATCCCAGAAGTCACTGCAAAACTGGCGCATACCTGCTTAGCATTTCTTAAGAGCCCCTTTAACGCGACCTTTTTAATTTGCTTCGTCCCCACCTCAAAGCATCCACTCAAGGAAGCATGAAGAATCACAGCCGCGGGTTAGCTATGCAAACGACGATTGCTAATAGCTATGCAAATGAAGGAGCGAAGGAACAGGTGAATGGGAGGAGTGGAATTTGCTTGACTTTCAGACCGTGAATAGGCATTTTAAAGGCCGGGTTTTAAAAAGAAGCTTTGAACGAGCATCAAAATCGACCCTGCATAAATGGCCCTGGTACATTAATGAAACAGAAGAAAAGTGCTGTGTTCAGGTTGCCGGATCCAGGTTGGGAAATACCTGGAGATTTTGGGGGCGGAGCCTGAGGAGGGCGGGGTTTGGGGAGGGTAGTGACTTCAATGCCATAGTCCAATGGCCAAAGTGGCCATTTTCTCCAGGGGAACTGATCTCTGTCGGCTGGAGATCAGTTGTAATAGCAGGAGATTTCCTTTCCTTTCCTTTCCTTTATCCCTTAGAAGCTCCTTGATCCATTGATCTTGAGCAGCATAGTTTTGAATCTCTTGTTTGGGGGATATAAGGACTGAGATAAATTTTGCCCCTGCCAATGTAGCCTTCGGGATCCCTATCACTTAATAAAAAAAGGCATTCTATCAGTCACAGAGGCATTGAGTTTACGTACTAAAAGAGGAGAGAGAGATATCGTGCTCCAAGGTCCTCATAGTGACGGCATTCCAAGAGCACATGAGCTAATGAGTCAATAGAGCCAGAAGAGCAGGAGATATCCAGCTAGTACCTGGAGATTTGGCAACCCTCGTCAACAGGCTGCAACATCCAAAAAACAGGGCTTGGATTGCAGAAATCTGAAACAGGGAACCAAACCTGACACAAAGCATAATAATTTAACAGGGCATATTAAAGAATGCAGAAATTAGCTAGTAGAAGCATCCTTATAGGAACAGGCATACAGAATAGTACAGTCCCCATCCCTTTACCAAAGCATCTTCCTAAACCTTTTTATTATAGTACAGCCCTATTACAGCCTGTGTCAAAAAGCCCTGCTGAATAATTCAGCTTTGCATAGTGTGTGGAGAGCCAGGAGAAAATAGCCGCTTTGGCAATTGGACTTTACAGCAGTGAAGTCCCTCCCCTCTCCAAACCCCACCCTCCTTCGACTTCACCCCCAAAATCTCCAGGTATTTCCCAACCCGGAGCTGGCAACCCTACCCTGTAGACACCAGAGGACTCAGCAATACACACACACACACACATGGTCAACATTTTCTGATAGGAAATCGCCTTACCCGGTTGGCATTCGCCTAGCTGGGTTGCCAATCCCAGGTTGGGAAATTCTTGGAGATTTGGGGGTGGAGGGTGGGGGTGGCAGAATTTGGGGAGGGGAGGCCGCTCAGCAGAGATGTGATGTCATGGCATCTCCCTACTAAAGTTGCCATTTTCCCCTGGGGAACTGATCTCTGTTGCCCGGAGAGCAAATGTAATTCAAGGAGAACCCCAGGCCTCATCTGGAGGTTGGCAACCATAAGGGGAAGAGAGACAGATGCTCTATCGCAGGGGTGCCAAATATAAGGCCCACGGGCCAGATCCGGCACCTTGAGAGCTCTTATCTGACCAGCTGAGGCAGCCACAGACACATCCCAGCCCTGATCCGGGCTGGTGAGCTCAGAGGGTTGCCAGGTCCCTCTTTGCCACCAGCGGGAGGTTTTGGGGGCAGAGCCTAAGGAGGGTGAGGTTTGTGGAGGGGAGGGACTTCAATGCCATACCTAATTGCCAAAGCGGCAATTTTTCCCCAGGTGATCCGATCTCTGTCGGCTGGAGATCCGTTGTAAAAGCAGGAGATCTCCAGCCATTACCTGGAGGTTGGCAACCCTATGAACTCGCCACACTCCCAGTCCCAAGATGTCGATGATCAAAGACTGTCAATGAAAAGACAATGTTGTAAGAGCGTTATTGTTTTAAGGATGTTTGCATTTTAAGTAAAAAAATAAAGTAAAAAGGAATATCATGAATTGGCTTTGCCTGTGTCTTCTATGAAGTTTGTATCCCCAGTACCTGGCATTAAATTTTATGGTAGGCACAGCCCGGCCCGACCAAGTGACATTCATGTCATATCCAGCCCTCGTAACAAATGAGTTCGACACCCCGGCTCTACCGTCTCTTGTCTCTCAACAAAACTAGCACCAGCTGAGGAAAGGGGAGATTTATATTGGGGAAACAGACAGTGTAGTGGAAAAGTTAACATCTTCTTGTGCAGGAGTGTCGAACTCAATTGTTATGAGGGCTGGATATGACATAAATGTCACTTAGTCGGGCTGGGCCACGTCTCGCCAGCCCAGATCGAGAGTAGGGGGGGTGGCTGCCTCGGCCGGCTCGCGGGCCGGATAAAAGCTCTCAAGGGGCCGTATGTTTGACACCCCTGCTCTAGTGAGCTAGGAGCCCCCAACCAAACCCTATTCCCATGAAAGGCTGCATTTTAAGAAGATCCGAGTTTAGATCTCCCATGTGGCAGAGTCTTAAATCTGGGACCTTTCTGTATGCAAAGCACACGTGCTCTGCCACTGAGCTCCCGGTCTTTCCCCTATTGTAGTCGAAACCTTTCGTAAATCCCTGCTCTAAGCCTGCGGGAGACCAGAAAGATCAAAAGCCTCCTCTGCCCCAACTTGGCGCCGGGTAGGAAGCAGCACAGTACATTCTGGGGTGACATCTGTCAGTCCATGTGCGAGCAAACGTGCTTGGCGGCCAACCAGGAGGACAGGAAGAGATCTCTAGCAACAACCAAGAGCAGGGGGGGGGAACGTGAGCATTGCATAGGGAGAGCAATCCCCGCTCTGCCGCAAAAATAAACGCAATGCCCCCAATGTTTAGGTTGCGATGCAACACAGAGAGAGATTCTGTGTGGTAGGAGGTAGAATCTGGAAATATACCCCAGCAAATTATATGAGGCTTATTTTTCACATTTTTGAATGGAAACTAAAAAAAACCTCAAAACAAAACCCTTCTTACAAGCGGTAAATCGGCCGTTTTAGTCGGGCGGTACAAACAAATCCCCAAGGATCAACGCTTGTGTATCTGTAGTACCCGTGTGCAAGAGGATTTACCCCATTATTTATTTCATTGTCCACTCTATGTACAGCCCCGGATTAAGTTTCTTGATGGGCTACCAGTGGGTCCAAACCTCCACTCAGAAAAGGAGACAATCATCTTCTTGCTCTCTGACTCCAACGAGTATATTTCTCATAGAACATCTTTGTTTGCTCTGGCAGCAAGAAAAATAAGAGCTACGGTAGTTCGCTCTAGAGCAGAATCCCACAAATGATGTTGTTTTTGGTGGTTCGTATCAGTGGGGGTTACCGCACTTGTATTCCCAGCGATGTATTAAGAGTTTGAAAACGTTATAAAAAATACTGTTCGCACTTTGTATGCATTCCCAGCGATGTATTAAGAGTTTGAAAACGTTATTAAAAATACTGTTCGCACTTTCTATGCATTCCCACCGATGTATTAAGAGTTTGAAAACGTTATAAAAAATACTGTTCGCACTTTCTATGCATTCCCACCGATGTATTAAGAGTTTGAAAACGTTATAAAAAATACTGTTCGCACTTTGTTTGGCTCCTTTAGCTGTGAAGACGTCTTCCAACCATTTATAAGCCGTGGTATCCAAAAACCCTTTTAAAGCGATGTTTTTTATAACGTTTTCAAACTCTTAATACATCACTGGGAATGCAAAGTGCAGTAACCCCCAATGTTAATTCTACTAGATTTTATTTTCTTGTACATGTTTCTTTTTTAATGTTTTGTGAAGGCCTACGGCCACATACAAATATATTCTACCTACAAGCGGTAAACCAGTCCATCAGAGAGGAAGGTTTAACAGGTATCTCCTTTGTGGACCCATTTACCCTATTAAGGGAGCATGTTACTTGCGGGAGCATTAAAATATATGATTTGCCTTCCTCTCAAGCATACAGGAATCTGAAGCCGAACAATCCACAGTCCCCGTACCTAATTCTCTGTAATGCCTAAAGTGGTTTGGAATCAGGAAGGGTGCTAAAGCAGTATCCTCGAGATTGATAAAAATATAGCCGCTGCTGTGATCGAAGGATGGTTTTCCATTGATGTCAATTGGCGGGGATTTATACAGCCCGCTGACAGCTCTTCCAAAGACAGCCAGGAGAGAAGGAAAAAACACTGGTCCTGAGCTAGCGGCTAGGGTAGGGTTGCCAACTTCCAGGTACTTTTAAAGCAAACACCTCGTGCTTAAGTAGGAAGTTAAACAAACAAAGTAAAGCACTGAAAGCACACTGTGTATGTACAGAAAATCCTTTTATCTATGTAATAATAATAATAACTTGCAATTCAACCCGACTCTCTGTAACGTTTACAGAACATGCAAGGCGGCTGTAGTGTGGAGGCAGGCAGCTCTCCAGAGCAAACATGAAAATCCGGAGTGGATTTCAAAATGAATGAACTTCTTCAGGATTGAAGTACGTTGTGCCAAGATATATAGTTCATTCACATAAGCCGCATAAGATGATAGGAATTACTTTATCCCGAGATGGGAGACCGGTAAGACCCATTTCGCCGTGGCTTTGTCCATCGGGAAAGTAGAGCATGAGATGGCGCCTATCTCTATAATGTAATACAATATAATTACAAAGGTTGACAATATATACAAATATTCCAAAATTAAACAAGGAAAATAAATATTACATACCATTGCTGAAATGCTTGTAGCATACAGATTGTAGGATGGCTTCTAGCAATCTTACAAAAGCATAGAACTACCCGTATTTTATGCACAATAATTGGCAACAGGTGCTGTTCTCTGCGATAAGCACCTGTTGCCAATTATTGTGCATAAAATACGGGTAGTTCTATGCTTTTGTAAGATTGCTAGAAGCCATCCTACAATCTGTATGCTACAAGCATTTCAGCAATGGTATGTAATATTTATTTTCCTTGTTTAATTTTGGAATATTTGTATATATTGTCAACCTTTGTAATTATATTGTATTACATTATAGAGATAGGCGCCATCTCATGCTCTACTTTCCCGATGGACAAAGCCACGGCGAAATGGGTCTTACCGGTCTCCCATCTCGGGATAAAGTAATTCCTATCATCTTATGCGGCTTATGTGAATGAACTATATATCTTGGCACAACGTACTTCAATCCTGAAGAAGTTCATTCATTTTGAAATCCACTCCGGATTTTCATGTTTGCTCTGGAGAGCTGCCTGCCTCCACACTACAGCCGCCTTGCATGTTCTGTAAACGTTACAGAGAGTCGGGTTGAATTGCAAGTTATTATTATTATTACATAGATAAAAGGATTTTCTGTACATACACAGTGTGCTTTCAGTGCTTTACTTTGTTTGTTTAACTTCCTACTTAAGCACGAGGTGTTTGCTTTAAATATTCCTAGTCATGGCACATTGGACTGATTCATTTGCTTACACTGCAGAGGATCATGAACGAGTACTTAGTGATATGCCTTCTTTGCAGGACACAGTCTCTATTAAAAAAGATGTTTATGAACAATTATTTAACACTAGCAAACGAGGAATAAGAAGCGAGTTACATGCCTCCTCGTTAGCACACTATCTTAAAAATAAAATGATCCCAAGATGTCTGCGAATCAACAAAGCTCCTACGCTCTATAGGGCGGATGAGGAATTCAAAAAGCGCTGGATTGCCATCTTGAACAAATGTTCATATGATCTTATGTTGTTGATTATAACTCAAGCCAATGCAGAAGTTAAAAAAATAAAAAAAGAAACTGAGTCCATGAGAGATAAGCTTAAAGGAGAATTGTCTCCTTCAGAATTAAGTAATGTTATTAAAAAATTGGAATTGGATTTGAAATCATACACGGATAACATTCGTAGTTACAAAGTTAAGAAATATGAACGTGATTCAGAGGATTATGCCAAAAATATGGCTTATCCATGGTTTCATACTTTACAATCTGCTGATAATACAGGAGGAGATAATCACAGAGGTAACTACAGTAATCGTAGGAACCAGTCGGAAAGTGACTCCTCAAGCCTTTCCAGCCGATCCTCCTTCAGAGAATATACTTTAAGACCTAGAAATAGAGGCAGGGGCTATAGCAATTATTTTTTTCCCCACAGAAGGAGGAGACAAATGACTTAGTTGTTAACCTTTCTAATTATACCTTGTCTAATGCGGAAAAAAGGATACTAAATTTTGGCTTGGGGTTTGTCCCCAAGCCATCTTATTCCGCATTCCAAACACGCATTGACATTTTCAAATTGGTACGTTTAATTAAACTTAGAGAACATTTTGGACCTTCTGTTAGTAGTGTGACCCATTTTCGACCTCGTTCCACTTTTACTCCAACATCTTGTAGTCACCTCACATCCACTTTCCAACATTTAGTAATTTCTGATTTGCAAAAAATGGAAAAAAGGCGCAGAAGTGGCGATAATAATTTTTCTAGAGATGATTATCATACTCTCATTCAATTAACCAACAATACTAAAATTACGATCAAAGAGGCTGATAAGGGCGGGGCTATAGTCCTTCTAAACACCGAGGACTATATCGCAGAAAATATTAGACAGTTGCAAGACTCCACCACCTATTCTAAATTAGCTACTGACCCTACAGATAGAGTTGCTCTTTCTATACGAATGGTAGTCCAAGAAGGCTTGTCCCTTGACTACATTACTAAACGGGAAGCAGACTTCTTAATCAATGCATATCCACGCATGGCTATATTCTACACGCTTCCTAAGATACACAAGCGTCTAGACAAACCCCCCGGCCGCCCAATTGTTTCTGGCAATCAGTCTCTAACAGAACCGTTGGCTAAATTTTTGAAATTCCATTTACACAGTTTTTCAGAAAATACTCCATCTTTTATTCTTGACAGTAAACAGTTTATACAATCAGTGGAAGGCACATCAATACCTGAGGGAGCAGTTTTGATCACCTTGGACGTGGCTTCCCTCTATACGAGTGTACCCTTAGATGCTGTACGTACAGTTATATCAGAGCTTCTTAACACCCGCAGCACATTAATACCTCCATCCCACTTTCTCCTTGACCTATTGGATTTGGTCTTGGAGAACAATTTTTTTCGTTTCAGAGATGATATTTTTTTGCAGAAAAAAGGCGTTGCTATGGGGTGCGCATGCGCCCCGTCAATCGCTAATATCTTTATGATAGCTTTTGAGCGCCAACATATTTATAATAATAATCCATACTCTGAGCATATTCTGATGTATAAAAGATTTATTGATGATGCCTTCATGGTCCTTGATGATGCAACTGTTTTTCAAGAATTTATTTCGTGGTTAAATACCAGAGATCCTAATATTATTTTTACAGGAGCTTGCCATTCAACTCAGATGAATTTTTTGGATCTTACTGTGGTCATAGATGACTCTAGAAAACTCATAGTCACTCCATATAGAAAAGCCACCGACAAAGGGGCACTTTTACATTTTCATTCCTTTCACCCATTACACTTACGTAAGAACTTACCTTATGGACAATTCTTAAGATTAAAAAGGAATTCCTCTTTGTATTCCCATTATGCCTCTGCTGCAACAAAGTTGTCACAAACACTCAGGACCAGGGGATATCCACAGCAAATCATACATAATGCTAGAATTAAAGCTGATGAGCGGGACCGCTCTCAATTACTTACAACCAAACACAAGACCACGTATTCTGGTATAACGTCCTCATTAGAATACAACCAATACACAAGAGATATACAAACTATAGTAGCCAAACACTGGCATCTAGTACGCGATTTACCAGGTTGCCAGATGATTCCTCGTTTTGGTTATCGCAAAACCAGATCCCTTAGGGACTATCTTACCCATACAGACGTTTTACCACCACCCACTTCTAATTTACCTTCAGGTCATTTTCGATGTGGGGAATGCAATATGTGCCAATATTCTATGCCAGTAAAAGAATTTAGAAACACCAATACTAATTTCGTTTTTAAACTTAAGCAGTTTTCTAATTGTGCCAGTAAAAACGTGATCTACATCGTCCGGTGCCCCTGTGGATTTTTATACGTGGGCAAAACAAGACGCCCCATTCGACTTAGAGTAGGTGAGCATAAATCACGAATTAAAAATCACGTGGCAGAGGCTCCACTTGTTTCCCATTATCAAGAACTACACCATTCTGAAAATGACATACAATTTTTTGTCATTTGGCAGTATAAACCCAAACCTTTCTCTAGGCAAAATATTGATAGAATTCTTTCTCAAGCTGAATCACGCTTCATTTTTCTTTTTAATACAATTATTCCAAATGGATTAAATTCTGCTTCAGATGTAAGTTGTTTTTTGTAATTTTTGTATTTTTTGTAATATCACAGCTATAACTGTAATTGCTAGCTGGCTTGTGTAGTGCTAACAGTTATGCAATTCCTTGCTAAGAGTTAACTATCTGCCCCTTTAAGACTGTTCTCTGCGATAAGCACCTGTTGCCAATTATTGTGCATAAAATACGGGTAGTTCTATGCTTTTGTAAGATTGCTAGAAGCCATCCTACAATCTGTATGCTACAAGCATTTCAGCAATGGTATGTAATATTTATTTTCCTTGTTTAATTTTGGAATATTTGTATATATTGTCAACCTTTGTAATTATATTGTATTACATTATAGAGATAGGCGCCATCTCATGCTCTACTTTCCCGATGGACAAAGCCACGGCGAAATGGGTCTTACCGGTCTCCCATCTCGGGATAAAGTAATTCCTATCATCTTATGCGGCTTATGTGAATGAACTATATATCTTGGCACAACGTACTTCAATCCTGAAGAAGTTCATTCATTTTGAAATCCACTCCGGATTTTCATGTTTGCTCTGGAGAGCTGCCTGCCTCCACACTACAGCCGCCTTGCATGTTCTGTAAACGTTACAGAGAGTCGGGTTGAATTGCAAGTTATTATTATTATTACATAGATAAAAGGATTTTCTGTACATACACAGTGTGCTTTCAGTGCTTTACTTTGTTTGTTTAACTTCCTACTTAAGCACGAGGTGTTTGCTTTAAATATTCCTAGTCATGGCACATTGGACTGATTCATTTGCTTACACTGCAGAGGATCATGAACGAGTACTTAGTGATATGCCTTCTTTGCAGGACACAGTCTCTATTAAAAAAGATGTTTATGAACAATTATTTAACACTAGCAAACGAGGAATAAGAAGCGAGTTACATGCCTCCTCGTTAGCACACTATCTTAAAAATAAAATGATCCCAAGATGTCTGCGAATCAACAAAGCTCCTACGCTCTATAGGGCGGATGAGGAATTCAAAAAGCGCTGGATTGCCATCTTGAACAAATGTTCATATGATCTTATGTTGTTGATTATAACTCAAGCCAATGCAGAAGTTAAAAAAATAAAAAAAGAAACTGAGTCCATGAGAGATAAGCTTAAAGGAGAATTGTCTCCTTCAGAATTAAGTAATGTTATTAAAAAATTGGAATTGGATTTGAAATCATACACGGATAACATTCGTAGTTACAAAGTTAAGAAATATGAACGTGATTCAGAGGATTATGCCAAAAATATGGCTTATCCATGGTTTCATACTTTACAATCTGCTGATAATACAGGAGGAGATAATCACAGAGGTAACTACAGTAATCGTAGGAACCAGTCGGAAAGTGACTCCTCAAGCCTTTCCAGCCGATCCTCCTTCAGAGAATATACTTTAAGACCTAGAAATAGAGGCAGGGGCTATAGCAATTATTTTTTTCCCCACAGAAGGAGGAGACAAATGACTTAGTTGTTAACCTTTCTAATTATACCTTGTCTAATGCGGAAAAAAGGATACTAAATTTTGGCTTGGGGTTTGTCCCCAAGCCATCTTATTCCGCATTCCAAACACGCATTGACATTTTCAAATTGGTACGTTTAATTAAACTTAGAGAACATTTTGGACCTTCTGTTAGTAGTGTGACCCATTTTCGACCTCGTTCCACTTTTACTCCAACATCTTGTAGTCACCTCACATCCACTTTCCAACATTTAGTAATTTCTGATTTGCAAAAAATGGAAAAAAGGCGCAGAAGTGGCGATAATAATTTTTCTAGAGATGATTATCATACTCTCATTCAATTAACCAACAATACTAAAATTACGATCAAAGAGGCTGATAAGGGCGGGGCTATAGTCCTTCTAAACACCGAGGACTATATCGCAGAAAATATTAGACAGTTGCAAGACTCCACCACCTATTCTAAATTAGCTACTGACCCTACAGATAGAGTTGCTCTTTCTATACGAATGGTAGTCCAAGAAGGCTTGTCCCTTGACTACATTACTAAACGGGAAGCAGACTTCTTAATCAATGCATATCCACGCATGGCTATATTCTACACGCTTCCTAAGATACACAAGCGTCTAGACAAACCCCCCGGCCGCCCAATTGTTTCTGGCAATCAGTCTCTAACAGAACCGTTGGCTAAATTTTTGAAATTCCATTTACACAGTTTTTCAGAAAATACTCCATCTTTTATTCTTGACAGTAAACAGTTTATACAATCAGTGGAAGGCACATCAATACCTGAGGGAGCAGTTTTGATCACCTTGGACGTGGCTTCCCTCTATACGAGTGTACCCTTAGATGCTGTACGTACAGTTATATCAGAGCTTCTTAACACCCGCAGCACATTAATACCTCCATCCCACTTTCTCCTTGACCTATTGGATTTGGTCTTGGAGAACAATTTTTTTCGTTTCAGAGATGATATTTTTTTGCAGAAAAAAGGCGTTGCTATGGGGTGCGCATGCGCCCCGTCAATCGCTAATATCTTTATGATAGCTTTTGAGCGCCAACATATTTATAATAATAATCCATACTCTGAGCATATTCTGATGTATAAAAGATTTATTGATGATGCCTTCATGGTCCTTGATGATGCAACTGTTTTTCAAGAATTTATTTCGTGGTTAAATACCAGAGATCCTAATATTATTTTTACAGGAGCTTGCCATTCAACTCAGATGAATTTTTTGGATCTTACTGTGGTCATAGATGACTCTAGAAAACTCATAGTCACTCCATATAGAAAAGCCACCGACAAAGGGGCACTTTTACATTTTCATTCCTTTCACCCATTACACTTACGTAAGAACTTACCTTATGGACAATTCTTAAGATTAAAAAGGAATTCCTCTTTGTATTCCCATTATGCCTCTGCTGCAACAAAGTTGTCACAAACACTCAGGACCAGGGGATATCCACAGCAAATCATACATAATGCTAGAATTAAAGCTGATGAGCGGGACCGCTCTCAATTACTTACAACCAAACACAAGACCACGTATTCTGGTATAACGTCCTCATTAGAATACAACCAATACACAAGAGATATACAAACTATAGTAGCCAAACACTGGCATCTAGTACGCGATTTACCAGGTTGCCAGATGATTCCTCGTTTTGGTTATCGCAAAACCAGATCCCTTAGGGACTATCTTACCCATACAGACGTTTTACCACCACCCACTTCTAATTTACCTTCAGGTCATTTTCGATGTGGGGAATGCAATATGTGCCAATATTCTATGCCAGTAAAAGAATTTAGAAACACCAATACTAATTTCGTTTTTAAACTTAAGCAGTTTTCTAATTGTGCCAGTAAAAACGTGATCTACATCGTCCGGTGCCCCTGTGGATTTTTATACGTGGGCAAAACAAGACGCCCCATTCGACTTAGAGTAGGTGAGCATAAATCACGAATTAAAAATCACGTGGCAGAGGCTCCACTTGTTTCCCATTATCAAGAACTACACCATTCTGAAAATGACATACAATTTTTTGTCATTTGGCAGTATAAACCCAAACCTTTCTCTAGGCAAAATATTGATAGAATTCTTTCTCAAGCTGAATCACGCTTCATTTTTCTTTTTAATACAATTATTCCAAATGGATTAAATTCTGCTTCAGATGTAAGTTGTTTTTTGTAATTTTTGTATTTTTTGTAATATCACAGCTATAACTGTAATTGCTAGCTGGCTTGTGTAGTGCTAACAGTTATGCAATTCCTTGCTAAGAGTTAACTATCTGCCCCTTTAAGACTGTTCTCTGCGATAAGCACCTGTTGCCAATTATTGTGCATAAAATACGGGTAGTTCTATGCTTTTGTAAGATTGCTAGAAGCCATCCTACAATCTGTATGCTACAAGCATTTCAGCAATGGTATGTAATATTTATTTTCCTTGTTTAATTTTGGAATATTTGTATATATTGTCAACCTTTGTAATTATATTGTATTACATTATAGAGATAGGCGCCATCTCATGCTCTACTTTCCCGATGGACAAAGCCACGGCGAAATGGGTCTTACCGGTCTCCCATCTCGGGATAAAGTAATTCCTATCATCTTATGCGGCTTATGTGAATGAACTATATATCTTGGCACAACGTACTTCAATCCTGAAGAAGTTCATTCATTTTGAAATCCACTCCGGATTTTCATGTTTGCTCTGGAGAGCTGCCTGCCTCCACACTACAGCCGCCTTGCATGTTCTGTAAACTTCCAGGTACTAGCTGGAGATCTCCTGCTATTACAACTGACCTCCAGCCGATAGAGATCAATTCACCTGTAGAAAACTCAAGTAGAGTTGCTGGCTTCCGTACAGGGCCTGGAGATGCCTAGAATGCCTACAACTGATCTCCAGACTACAGATTTTCGTTCCTGTGGAGAAAATGGGTGCTTTGAAGGGACAGACTCTATGGCATTATACCCTGCTGAGGTCCCTCTCCTCTCCAAACCCCGCCTTCCCCAGTCTCTACTCCCAAATCTCCAGGAATTTCCTAACCCAGGGTGGTTAACCCTAGATACATCCTCCTTGATTCTCAGCAAAAAAGGACTATAAATAAAGTCCATAAATACAAATAAATCAGAAAAGCAAACCCCTCCAGGATCCCTGGCTAATCTGTACGGTTGCCAGGTCCCTCTTCACTACCAGCAGGAGGTTTCTGGGGTGGAGCCTGAGGAAGGCGGAGTTTGGGGATGGGAGGAACCTCAATGCCATAGAGTCCAATTGCCAAAGCAGCCATTTTCTCCAGGGGAACTGATCTCTGTAGTCTGGAGATCAGTTGCAATAGCAGGAGCTCTCCAGCTAGTACCTGGAGGTTGGCAACCCTATTGGCCATCCTACTGTAATAGCAGGAGATCTCCAGCTACTAAGTGGAGGTTGGCAACCCTACAGGAAAGCCAACTAGCTGATGCCCTGCTTACGCCTCCTCAGAGCAATAAATAAATATGAAGAGTGAACGCGGTTGAGCAGGGATGTTTCCTGGTTTCCTAAATGTGGGTTGAAATGCTGCAGTACAGATGGCCGGGGCTGGTTTTGTAATATTCTGTTTGTCGTGTTGCTCCACCCCTGGTTACTGACTAGTTCCGTTGCTGTGCAGCAAAGACATCCATTCCCGCTAGCCTTCCTGGTGTTGCTGCAACTAGTTCCTGGTTCTTGGTTTACAGAAGTAGACCGTTGGGTGGGAGATTAAGACAAGCCCCTCCCGTGTACGTCTTGAATTACCTATGAGTATTCCCTGCGTGCATTCCTTACTCAAGTGGATTATCTTTTATTTCCTTTGTTAATGGCGCTTCCGTTGTGCAAGACTCCTACCCAAAGAATTGAGGGGGGCCTCAAGAAAAAAACTTGGGGTTTAAAAAACCCCAAGAAGTACAGTGAGCACGGCCAACTATTGCTCAGAAGTGGGCAGGCTAGGAGCCCTTTGATTTGCAGGGCCTTGAGGCAAATTGCCCCAGTTGACCTCTTGAGCAGCTCTTGTTGAGAAAAGCCGTAGCAGCTGAAATTCCTTCTTATGTAACTAGGAAACCTACTGGGGGACGACAATCTTCTTTTGCACCTGGTGACTCCAGGAGGTTCCTGGTTGGTGGCTGTCATTACAAAGTCCTGCGGCAAACCCAGGAACACTAGTTTTATGCAGCTGTCCCTTCTGCTTGGAGGAACTGTGCTGTTTGCGAGAGAGTAAGGATAAATCCCGGTCACTGGCAGGCTTGCCAACTTCCGGGGGGACCTGGAAATCTCCCAGAATTACAGCTGATCTCCAGAGATCAGTTGCCCTGGAGGAAATGGCTGCTTTGGAGGGAGGACGCTGCTGAGGTCCTTCTCCTCCCCAAACCCCACCGTCCCCAGATTTCACCCTCAAATCTCTAAGAATTCCCAGTTCGGAGCTAACAACCCTATTCCAACGTCCTGTGGTAAATTCAGGAACGCAAGTGTTATACAGCCGTCCCTTCTTATCAGAGGAAGTGTATTGACCGTGGATGCTAGAAAAGGAGAATAAATCCTGGTCGCGTGTATAGTAGACTTCGGACGACAGGTAGGCTCTCTCCTGGCTGCTGTTCAGCAGTGGCAGAAGCCTGGTGACGCATCCGACAACCCTCCTTGTGGTGCAACTGCTTGTCTCGATCTGTGATCGGTGAGCCTTCCAGACCACAGTTTATAAACATTAATGTGCTGTGTTAGTGGACTTGCCAATCAACTTGGAGTGGCTGAGAGCTTGTCAAATTTAGACTGGGAAGTCCTAGATTCAACTTCTCAGAGAAGAAGAAGAAGAAGAGTTGGTTTTTATACCCCACTTTATCTCTACCTTTAAGGAGTCTCAAAGTGGCTTACAATTGCCTTCCCTTCCCCTCCCCACCTTGTGAGGTAGGTGGGGCTGAGAGAGTTCAGAGAGAACTGTGACTAGCCCAAGGTCACCCAGCAGGCTTCATGTGGAGGAGTGGGGAACTGAACCCGGTTCTCTACCTCTTAAGGAAGAATCAAACCGGTGTACAATCACCTTCCCACAACTGGCACCCTGTGAGGTTGGTGGGGCTGAGAGAGCTCTAAGAGAGCTGTGACTAGCCCAAGGTCACCCAGCTGGCTTCATGTGGAGGAGTGGGGAAACCAACCCAGTTCACCAGATTAGCGTCCTCCGCTCATGTGGAGGAGTGGGGAATCAAACCTGGCTCTCCAGATTAGAGTCCACCGCTCCAAACCACTGTTCTTAACCACTACACCACACTGGCTCTCACCCCCAAGTCAACCCCAAGTCATACTGGCTGACCTTGGGCCAGTTGTGAGCAGTCCGACCTCTCCTGCTAATTGGTAATGTAAGGGCACAGGAACCAAGGCTGGCAAAGAGCAGAACACTGCTCCACATAAAATGAAAACCTCTCAGAGAAGTCTGGGATCCATTTTGTATGTCTGAACTGGGCACGAAGACGGTTGGCATCTGTGCATTTCCCCATGGCTCAAGGTGTGCCTGGCTGAACAATGGGACTAGCTAATCTTCCATTGCCTCACTTTAAGGTGATTTAATTAGCACTCCTGGCCGACCATTAACTGTCTTAATTATACCCATCTTGGGAAATCAGTTGGTATTCAGGAGGATCTCGCAGACATTCTCCTGTCTCCTGACACCTATCCTGGGCAATCACACAGACATTCTCCTGCATCCTGACAACTCGTCAAGCATCTCCTGTTTCTTTGTTCGGACCCTGGAGAAGCAATCAATTTCTTTGTCCCTGGTAGATTTCCACTGCCAGTTACATCATGCTGCCTCAGGACTCATTTGGGGGTATAAATATTCGTTCTTTGCATTCATAGTGTGTGTTGGATCTGAACATACACCTCCACTTGCTTGTGGGCGCTTTTCCCCCCCACTCCCAGAAACGCTGGCCGTTTCCCTCCTCAGCGCTGCTTTCCCTTAATGTCCTCTCTTTTAGAACAGTAAATATTGCCCATCCCTATCCACCCAATTTCCCACCCTTACTTTGTTAGTTCTTGAATGATTTGTGAGTGTTTGCTTACTGCTTGAAAGTGAATTCTTTATTTTGTTAGTTTCGATAAAGCCCCTTTTGATTTGAACAACTGCCTGCTTATTTAAGAGTTTTCCACAGGACCAATCCTGGTATACACAGGTTACAGATCCCAGTTACCCACCTCTTGCTCTGTCTCCATAGCTAATCCCCCCATCTAAAATGGAGACGGCCTACTTTGGGTAACAGTTCTAAATTGGGTTACACAGTCTCTATCACTGTTTCCCATCTACTTTCATTGAGTTGTGTAAATAAAATGGGAAATAGCTTCTGGCAATAGTAGAGAGCTAATTTATCTTTGTTTCAGAACTTTCCTTGTTTTTAAAAATTCATTATTACATGTATCTTGCTTTCATGTCAGTGGTGATACATCAGAGATGCTGTACACAGGGAAATGTAGTCCTCAGAGTAAAAGACTACAATAAAGCTTGAGGATTACATTTTCCAAGGTGTACAGTTCCTAAAAAGGTAAAGGTAAAGGTAGCCCCTGTGCAAGCACCAGGTCATTCCAGACCCATGGGGTGATGTCACATCCCGACGTTTACTAGGCAGGCTATGCTTACGGGTTGGTTTGCCATTGCCTTCCCCAGTCGTCTACACTTTACCCCCAGCAAGCTGGGTACTCATTTTACCGACCTCGGAAGGATGAAAGGCTGAGTCAACCTCAAGCCGGCTGCCTGAAACCGACTTCCGTCAGGATCGAACTGAGGTCGTGAGCAGAGCTTGGACTGCAATACTGCAGCTTTCCACTCTGTGCCACGGGGCTCATATTCACAGTTCCTAAGGCATACCCAAAAGAACTTCCAAGATGCCAGGAGAGACGGGGCAAGAGATTTTCCCATTCATTTGGAAACCACTGCAAATCATAAATGTACACTGCCCTGAGCTCCTTCAAGGAAATAGAGGGGGTACACAATCAGGAAACTGTCACAATTCTATCCTGCTAAGGTTGCCAGCTTTTCAAAAGGCCCCTGCCACTATTCGAGAGCCAGTGTGGGGTAGTGGTTAAGAGTGGCGGACTCTTAATCTGGAGAACCTGGTTGGTTTCCCACTCCTCCACATGAGCTACGGACTCCAATCTGGAGGACTGGGTTGGTTTCCTCACTCCTCCACATGAAGCTTGCTGGGTGACCTTGGGCTAGTTGAAGCTCTCTCAGAGCTCTCTCAGCCGCACCTACCTCGCAAGGTGTCTGTTGTGGGGAGCACAAAGGAAGGTGACTGTAAGCCGCTTTGAGACTCCTTAAAGGTAAACACACACCAAAAAATTAGACTCCTGGGCAAGCACCGAGTCATTATTGACCCATGGGGAAAAACCAACTCTTCTTCTTCCTTGAACAAGTTGATTTGCAGGAATAAGCAGGTGATGAGGTTCCTCTCCAATACCACAAAAAGCACCACCTGATAATTACTCCAAATTAGGGTTGCCAACCTCCAAGTATTAGCTGGAGATCTCCTGCTATTACAACTGATCTCCAGCCGATAGAGATCAGTTCCCCTGGATCAAATGGCCGCTTTGGCAATTGGGTTCTATGGCATTGAAGTCCCTCCCCTCCCCAAACCCTGCCCTCCTCAGGCTCCACCCCCAAAACCTCCTGCCAGTGGTGAAGAGGGACCCGGCAACCCTACTCCAAAACCAGCTGCTGCATACAGGCATAGCAGCAAAGACTGGCTGAAAAGCTGGCACCTTTTTAGTAGCAGGAAGGTTCTGTCTCATAAGCGACTCACTGGGAATACTGGTCTTAAGTCTGTGGTTTCCTGACACAAGATTTATCCGGCACCAAAGGCAGACTGCAATCTGCCTAAACTGCACCTTTGTTCCCACTCCATGCCCATCCCACACTGGATTATCTCAGTTTATGCCAGCCGGGCAGAGTGTGGCCTCAGCTGTGATGTGCTGGCGTTGCAATTTTGCTTCTGGCTGTGTTGCACCAGACATGGGCCTGATCCCAGGTCCCTCTTTGCCGCCGGTTTTTGGGGTGGAGCTTAAGGAACTGTCGAAGCTGCACAAAATGGTTGTAGATCATTTTGTGCAGTTTCGACATAATGAAAACGATCTCCGTTTTTGTGTGTGTGTGATTTGGCGCCTTACTGGCAAAAAAATTGAGAAACGTAACAAAGAAAAAATATTAAGGCAAAAGGAGGCATATTTTATCCATCTCCTTAATACTTTAACACCTAACGGACTTAATTTAGAAAATGATTTATCCTGTTTCCTAGGATGAATGCAGTCGTTTCAACTGACAGCTAGTTTTATGGATGTGTCCCTTTAAATCTTATGGGCAGCGCTGCAGTGGTGACGGAGGCAAAATCTTTGTCTTCCACACGCACCTGATTACTATTTAGGTGTTATCAACCTGGGAGGTAGTACTGCTACACCTTTGTATCCCCATGTGGAACATGCTGATTAATGTTAATTAAAGAACGGCCACATTTATGGCCGTCGAATTCAAGAAGGAATGAGCTTTTGAAAGTGACTAGATATTGTAAGTGTAGAAATTGTGTTGTAAATATCAATTTTTAAAGAAATAGTTTATAGATTATTATCGTATGTAATTATTGGTATATTAAGGGGGGACTGAAGAAGAGATTAACATAAGAAATCGAAACGGTCGTATCCCCACTTTTCTGCGGCTTCACTTTGTGGGAACCTTCGTGGAGCCACCGTCTCACATGAAAATAGACTTATTGGATAGTTGATGATTGCTCTTGACTGTTCATGTCCTTTGACTATGTTCTTTGATTGTGTATATGTATGATGTTATTTGTCTGGATGACCCGTTTCGTTCAGTGTGTATTTGTGTAGCTGTATAAATTTTTGCACTTTGTTAAAGTTTTTCGCATCTATGCCGAGTACCTGGAGGTTGGCAACCCTACCCTGAAAGCTCCCCTGACTTGTGCTGACATGGTTTGGCTGAGCTGGCATGATGGTACAGAATGTTCTTACACATTCCAACTACCCTTTTAGCAGGAAGGAAGTGGTCAGCCGAGAGAAGTTGAGAAGGCTGGGGACTGGAAGTCACAGAGCTGAGGAGCGAGGTTGCATTTGCCAGGACTAGCCTGTGGCAGGCTGCTATATTTTTAGACTCTGGCAAAGAAGTTTGATTCCGACACATTTAGCAGCAATCCAAAAGCAATAATAACAGATGAGAATAAGAGGTTGGGTGGGAATCTCAGCTCAGTCCTAAAACTTGCATGCAGCTCTTTCTTGCATGCAGCTCAGCCTATTTGGCTCTTCCAATGCCATGTAGTGGTTAACAGCGGTAATTTGGAGCAGAGGACTTTGATGTGGAGAACCGGGTTTGATTCCCCAGGAGGAGGAGAAGGAGGAGGAGGAGGAGGTTTTATACTGAGAGATCCAGAGGAACAAAGATAGTGACATGCCTCCGGTCTTTTTCTTAGTTCAAATTATCTACCGTGGGCAATTTCAGTGCCGAACCCAAATCAGGAGATAGACTGGAATGGATCCAGATAATTAGTATCATCCAAAAGTATCTGGAGTTAGACCATAATCCTTTGCTTCAGCACCTAACCCCTAGAAGGGAGCTTTGTACCTGTGGAGCATTTGGAAAGAGGGAAGGAAGGTGGGATAATATAGCCTGACCATGTCAGATCCTCGGAAGCTAAGCAGGGTGCGTGCATGCATACTTGGATGGGAGACTGTGCACAATTGCTGCTTAGAGTGGGCTGAAAAATAGTCAATTTGTAACCAAAGGATCCCAGTTGCGGGAATATAGGACCACCGTTCAAAAGTTCAAAGGAAGCAAAACTTTGTAACTTCTTCCTTAGCTTCTTCAGTGTTATGTTAATACCATAAATAAAAGTTAGCTTCTTGTTTCATTTGGTGTTTAACATTGTTGTCTCTGCTCCCTGGTATACTAGACATCATTGGGGGAATCAGCCTCTGTTCCGTAGGAGTGCCCATGGCTAGTGTTGCCAACGTCCTGGTGGAGCCTGGACGCTTCACAGAATTATAACTAATCTGTAGACAACAGAGATTAGTTCCCCTGGAGAAAACGGCTGCTTTGGAATGTGGACTCTACGGCATTATACCCCACTGAAGTCCCTTCCCAAGCCCCACCCTCCTCAGGCTCCACCCCCCAAAATCTCCAGGTGTTTCCCAACCCAGAGCTGGCAACTTTACTCCCCTCCGTAAAATCTGCCAGACCCAGGCTCAATCCCCAAATCTCCAGGAATTTTCTCACCCAGAGCTGGTGACCCCACCCAGGTCACTGCTGTATGCCACAGACTGGCCAGGGCTTTAACCGTAGCTCCAGCCATGGTGAAAGAAATCTCCCAAAGGGTGGTCAAGAAAACCTCCAGATTAGAGTTGCCAGCTCCAGGTTGGGAAATACCTGGAGATTTTTGGGGTGGGGTTTGGGGGAGAGGAGGGACTTCAATTGCCAAAGCGACCATTTCCCCTAGGTGAACTGATCTCTATTGGCTGGAGATCAGTTGTAATAGCAGGCGATCTCCAGCTAGTACCTGGAGGTTACAATAGAAAAGGAAGCACTAGTACTACATAGACTGGCTGTGTTAAGGAATAGTACAAGGCTCAATTATAATGAACTATATTAACAACAAAACATACAAAAGTGTTTGTCACAATTCAATCACCATGTACACGTTACAACAACAATAAACACAAAACTAACAAGACATAAAACTGACAGACTTGTAGCTAAATACAATGCTACTGTAACATCTTCATAAGAGATTCTTTCAAGGGGTATTTTCTTTCCTTGCTAATTGCTATCTTAAGGAACTTCAATGAAGCAAGAGAACAATTGGAAACGAGGTCCGGGTGCACTGCTATGTTTTCACTGCCCGAGGGCAGCTTCTTCAGCCATCCAAATATTAATAGTTCCTATAATAAATATCAGATTTTATAAAGATATATTTGTCTCAGTCTTGATTTTCAATAGAAAGTTAACATACAAAATAGAAACAGCAAATCATGAACAATGAAAAGAATAAGCCAAGAAGTCTACACATGTGTGTGTGTGTGTGTAGACTTCTTGGCTTATTCTTTTATATATATGTGTGTGTGTGTAGACTTCTTTGCTTATTCTTTTCATTGTATATATATTCATTGTATATTTGTATATATCAATTGTATATACATTATATATATATATATATCCATTGTATATATACATATACATATATATATATATATATATATATATATATATATACACACACACACACACACACATACATATATATATATATATATACACATACATATAAATATATATATATATGAAGCAAGATATATATATATATATATATAGACAGACTAAATAAATTGGAATAACATCTTTTCACGAACACCTGTACCAAAGAGGGAGGGGGGATGCACATTGAAATGGATGAATAATGCATGGCCCGAAATTGATATTCCTACTTTTAAGCATGAGTAATGAGAAGGCATAAACGGAGACATAAACCTCTCCGGCTCCGCTTTCTTGAATAAGGAAGGAAACCAGGTGCTAGGATAACAGAACGCGCTCATGCTCAGCGCTTTTAAAAAAACCGAGGAGATCAGTAGCACAGAATTAACTTTAAAACATTTTTTTTTAATATAAATGTTATTTTTTAAAAAAAGTTTTTTTTTTAAGCGTTCAGCTTGCTGCATGGATTGCATTGATCCCCGGTTCCATTGTCTTCTAACCACAAAAGACACGCCAAAAAAAATACGTGCCGACAGACGTCCATTCACCAGATTGGCACAGGCGTGCTGCCTTCTTAATATTTATGAGAGGGGGCGTGGCCACAGTGCCCCACTGACAGTTCGGCCCAGCGCATGTTGGCCCCCGACGGAGGACACGCCCACTCCTCCCTTCTGCCTCGTGCCCGAGAGTAACCTCGGGAACGCCCCCCGCTCCGACCCCCTCCCCGCCTGCCTCTCTCCTGTCTCGGGGACAGCCAATGAGAGGCCGAGATCCGCCTCACGCTCCTTCCGTCCCCAATAGGAAACGGCCCTCCCTCCCGGCCCGCGCCAATCGGACACCGCCCTCACGTGTGTGCGCGAGGCAGCCGAAAGGGGGGGGGCTCGCGGGGGGTAACCTTTGCCTCAGTTAAGCGTTGACACCTCGGGCCCCGCCCTCCTGCCACCTGTTAGCCAATGAGAGGCGGGAGCCGTGAGGCGGGCGGCCAATAGGCGCGGGGAGAGAGGCCGGAGGGGGCGTGGCCTGGGTGCGGGGGCCGCCGCGGCGGTGGTGGTGGGGCTGCCGCTTTCTGCCGTCGCCGGTTGCTGAAGGGGGTCCGGCGGAACGGCCCGGCGGACAAGATGGCGGCGGCGGCGGCACCGTTCCGGCTGGGCATGAGCTTGGCGGAGATCGCCCAGTCGCTGGGCTCCTCGGAGCAGGCGCTGCGCCTCATCCTGTCCATCTTGATGGGTGGGTAACGGGCCGGGCGCGGTGCGGGACCGGGGGAAGGCAAGCGCCGGCCAGGGACTTCTGCAGGTGGCACGGCTCGCGATCCCCTCCTACCCTTTGCGCCAGAGCTTGCCAGACCACCTGTAGCCTACCTCGCGGGGCTGTTGTGAGCCTAACATGGGGGAAGTCGGGGGGGAAAGACCACGTGCATACCTATCCTCTCCAGGATCAGAGGAGCAGGTGCTGGGGAACACAGGCAGGATGGTGCTGCTGCAGTCGTCTTGTTTGGGGGCTTCCAGGAGGCACCTGGTTGGCCCCTGTGGGAACAGACAGCTGGACTTGATGGGCCTGGGTCTGATCCAGCAGGGCCTTTCTTATCTGTCTTATCTCTCTTATCTTATCTATCTTATCTATCTATTTACTTGTGGAACTCCCTGCCCTAGAGGCACCTGGTTGGCCCCTGTGTGAACAGACTGCTGGACTCAATGGACCTCGGTCTGATCCAGCAGGGCTTTTCTTATGTTCTTATTATAATTATATACAATTCTATTAGGTGCCGTGGAACACAGGGAGAATAACGCTGCTGCAGTCGTCTTGCTTGTGGGCTTCCTCGAGGCACCTGATTAGCCGCCGTGTGAACGGTCTGCTGGACTTGATGGGCCTGGGTCTGATCCGGCAGGGCTATTCCTAGCTATCTTATCTATCTTATATATCTATGTACTTGTGGAACTCCCTTCCCCAGGATGTGGTGATGGCTGCCAACTTGGAAGGCTTGAAGAGGGGAGTGGGCATGTTCCTGGAGGAGAGGGCTATCCAGGGCTACTAGTCAAAAGAAATACTAGTCATGATGCATACCTGTTCTCTCCAGAATCATAGGAGCATGCCTATTATTTTAGGTGCTGTGGAACACAGGCAGGATAAATGCTGCTGCAGTCATCTTGTTTGTGGGCCTCCTGGAGGCACCTGGGTGGCCACTGGGTGAACAGACTGCTGGACTCGATGGGCCTCGGTCTGATCCAGCGGGGCTTTCCTTATATGTTCTTTCCCCCCCCCCCTTATGTTCTTATGTGTCTGAGAAGCAGGGGTCGGGGGTTCCAGAGGTCAGAATGTGAAATGGGCCCAAGTGGGAGAATAAGATCCCTGGTATCACCTTAAGATTCCGCAGGAGGGCCGTGCTTTTCGACACCCTGTTGAGTTTTGCTGGTTGGAGTGGGCCATACAGGGTTAATTCTATTTGCTTGGTATGCTGCACCGCGCCATCCCTCCGAAGAGCTCCGTGTGGCATTTGTCTCCATCTTCTCCTCGGAACGGCCTTGTGAAGTAGATTAGGCCCAGGGCGGCTGGCCTGAGGTGACCCCGGAAAGTTTCACGGCAGAGCGGGGATTTGAACCCGGGGCCTCGCAGATCCTGGCCTGACACGCTGACCACTACACCATGCAGGCTGTCATTGGCTGGCTGCCTCTTTCTATGAGGCAGCTTCCTGTGTTGACATGAGTCCTGGCCGAGGGCCAGCAAACAGTGGAAGCAGGGCCCTGGCCGTGAATTTCTTAGAGGTTTTGGCTTGGCTGCCTTTTGAACAGGATGCTAGGGTCAGTGGCTTTTTTTTTCTGATTTTGCATGGTCACTCTCCTCCCCCCACCTCTGCAGACCACCCTCCTTGGCATCTGAGGTGCCCACTGGTCTGCCGTGAAGACTTGATTGGCAAGCTGTGGGATGCAAAGAAGGTGGCTGAATAACTAACTCCCTTCTTTTTTTAATCTCTCTGGAGAAGACAGAAGCCACAATTGCTGTCTCACTCCTGCAAATTACCTCTTCCGTACAGTTTTTAAAAAGGTCCTGTTATCTTGCATCGGGCGGGGTGTGTGTGTGTCAGGCCCCCCCCCCCCCCAGCTACTGGAGAGTCAGGTTGGTGTAGTGGTTAAGAGCGGCGGACTGTAATCTGGAGAACCGGGTTGGATTCCCCATTCCCCCACATGAGCAGCAAATTCTAATCTGGAGAAGCGGGTTTGATTCCCCACTCCTACACATGAATCCTGCTGGGTGACCTTGGGCTAGTCACAGTTCTCTCAGAACTCCCTCAGCCTCACAAGGTGTCTGTTGAAAGGAAGGGAAGGCGATTGTAAGCCACATTGAGACTCCTTAAAGGTAGAGAAAAGAAGGGTATTAAAACCAATTCTTCCTCTACTTAAAAACATTATAAGCTTAAAGCATGATCAGTGGGTACTCATTATATGAATGATGTACTGGGATGGATTCTGAGCCTGCAATGTAGTTATGTGGAAGTGAGACTTACTTTAGGGCCGAGGGATTTCCGCTTCTGCCTGTTATGCAGTCTTTGGGCGAGGAGCGTTTTATGTAGAAGGGACCTGTGTAGTTTTGAAATGGAAGGCAATTTGAGCATCAGCATGGAGACGTCTGTGAAGATGCCATCTGAGCAGCAGGATCTGCTAGATTCTCTGAGTCATTAGTAGATGGATAGGACCAGTTTGTACGAAACTGAGGAGTCACAGTAATGCTTAGGATGTGCGCTTTGCCAGATGCTCAAGTGATACGGCCGGCCTCGGGGCGGCGGTTCTCAAAAGTTTTTTCTGCTCTAAATTTAATCCATCGTTCGAGCCTCCGGGCCATCTGCGATCATTACTTGTGCCTGCAAGCACACGCTATTTTGATACCTAGCTGTGGGGATGCAGCCCAGTGCATGATGGGTAAGGGGCTCTAAGTCATCCCTGGTGTTAGAAAAAGATCAGATTGTGTGTTAAAACTAGCCGGCCAGAGAAGCAGGCGGGAGATCATGTGGCTACAAGACCCACACAGCTAAACGTGTAAAATAAATACAAACCTTCTATCTAGGTTCCCATAACTTTAAACAGTGATGGCTTTTAACGTGTGAAAGATGCATGTCCCAGAAATGGGGGGCAGGGGGATGGCAGAGGTCCAGGGATGGCCTGACCATAGTAGGTGCATAGGCCCCCAGTGTTTCAGAGATGCCAAATTAGACAGAAGTGAATGGTTTTCTCTCTCTCTCTCTCTCTCTCTGTGTGTGTGTGTGTGTGAATATATTATGTCTTAGAAATGAAAATATCCAATATTTTTCTCTGGCCATTTATGCTTGGTAATTAGCAGCGCGTTCCAGGCTGAAGTGCCATGCATATTTTTTTTAAAAAAAAATCACGCTGAACCGTGATTCAGGAAGTGACTGTGAAGCCGGCTCATACCTGCTTCGCATTTCTTAAGAGCCCCTTTAACGCAACCTTTTGTGTTTGCTCCGCCCCCCCCTCAAAGAGCCCCCAAAGCGGGTGCTAATGGCTATGCAAATGAAGGAACAAAGGAGCAGGCAAGTGAGGGGGTGTAATTTCTCCTTTTGCATCGGGACCCTGAATAGGCATTTTAAAGGTCGCATTTTTAAAAAAGAGCTTTGAGCAAGCATCAAAATTGACCCTATGTTGAATATGGAGGGCAAAGTCCTAGCTCACTTGGGGCACCAAAAACCTTTGGGCCTGCCCGGAAAGGGAGATACATAAAATATGCCTGTCCATTGCAGTACTTTATCCATCGCTTCATCTCAGCTGCAGAAATGAAAAGAAGTTCTAGGTCTATTGGAGAAGACGAAGAACACTGGGTTAGTAGGCAAAAAATCGTTCTTCCAGGTGGGAGCATCGCTGCACAGTGTGCTTTGAAATGGGAGAGTGGAAGAATCACTATGTGAGAGCCAGCGTGGTGTAGTGGTTAAGAGCGGTGGATTGGAGCGGTGGAGTCTGACCTGGAGAACCGGGTTTGATTCCCCACTCCTCCACATGAGCGGCGGAGGCTAATCCGGTGAACTGGATTTGTTTCCCCACCCCTACACCTGAAGCCAGCTGGGTGACCTTGGGCTAGTCACAGCTCTCTCAGCCCCACCCTCCTCACAGGGTGTCTGTTGTGGGGAGGGGAAGGGAAGGTGATTGTAAGTCGGTTTGAGTCTTCCTTAAGTGGAAGAGAAAAGTCAGCATATAAAAACCAACTCTTGTCCTTCTTCTGAAGTGGTGGAACTTGGACTTGCCGAGGCTAAAAACCAAAGTGTTGGATAGCTTGTTATTTACCAAAAAAAATCTCTTTAACAAAACACCTTTCTATATGCCCTGTTATTAAAGTGAGACAGCAGAATCGTAGATATACTCTGAAGTAAGTCCTACTAAGTTCAAAGTCTAAAAAATATTTGCTGAGAAGAAAGTCCCAGAGAACTTGGTAGCAGTTACTTCCGGGGGGTGGGGAGGGGAAGCATGCGTGAGCCCCGATCCTTTGCACAGTTTACATGGCAATGACTTCCACATGTTCAAGGTAGGAATGGTGGACAATAAATAACTCAGGTGTACAATAAACTGTGTCATCTGGTGAACCTGCAATGTTTTAGGGTGCTTTGAGGGTTAATGCTTAGTGCCTTGCGTGCTCACCTGATTCCCAGGAGAACACCCAGATCCGAACAAGCTCACACCCTTGGAAAGCATTCATATCCAGCAGGTTATGCAAGGTGTGAAGGTGTGGCTATCCCATAAGCAGGAGAGCACAGGAATGCTGGGCTATGGTTGCCTGTGGAATGAGCCGAGGCCGATCTTCTGATTTCGATAACAGCTGTGATACTGGCAAGGGAAGCATTCCTTAAGGAGCAGGCACTGTCAAAATCCAACGCAGGTCTCTTGGGGAGTGACGTGCCCTTGAACTGCCGCACTTCTGCCTCTTCTCTCTCTCAAGAATGTTTTAACTAACCTCAGCCTACTCTTCATAATTTCTTTTTTTTTTTTAATCACTTGCAGGGTTTCCCTGTGTAGGGACTTGGAATTATTTTCCTTATACAGAACTTTCTGCTTCATTCTCATTCCATCCTATAGCCATGACAGTCATTTTGTTTCATAAGAACATAAGAAAGGCCCTGCTGGATCAGACCAAGGCCCATGAAGTCCTCTGGGAAGCCACAAACAAGACGACTGCAGCAGCACCATCCTGCCTGTGTTCCACAGCACCTAGTATAATAGGCATGCTCCTCTGATACTAGAGAGAATAAGTTTCCAGTGTAGCAGTGCCCTGGCTGTGAATTTCTCAGAGTGGCTGCCCTTTGAACAGGACCCTGGGGTCAGTGGCTTATTTTTTGTTCTGATTCTGCATGGTCACTCTCCTTCTCCCACCTTTGCAGACCACTCTCCTTGGCTTTTGAGGTGTCCTTGGCATTTGAGGTGTCTGCTGGTCTGCCGACAGTCATTTCGTTTCCCATGTAGCATGGATAGCGGCCACAGTCTTGGTGTTTGTCATATCTTCATCTTCTGTTCTCTTGGGTCTTCATCTAGGAGGGTCTTCTGACCTGCAAGTGAATGCACACTCCCCACACTGCAAGGTTGTAGCCATTTCTTGCCCTCCCAACGTTTCTTGTCTCTGTTCTTCCTTCTCATGTGGGTTGCAAACTTCTTTGTCCACTTCCCCACATCTGTACCCTGCCCAGTCTCTTTCCTGCTGAAGCTGGAGGCAAAGCATTTATTCTGCAGCCTGTTCTCTTCCGGTCAATGCACAGTCCTCCACAATGTCTGGCCTCAGAACATTAGAAAAGCCCTGCTGGATCATACCAAGGTCCATCAAGTCCAGCAGTCTGTTCACACAGTGGCCAACCAGGTGCCTCCAGGAAGCTTACAAAAAAGATGACTGCAGCAGTATCCTGCCTGTGTCCCACAGCACCTAATATAATAGGCATGCTCCTCTGATCCTGGAGAGAATAGGTATGCATCATGACCAGTATCCATTTTTACTAGTAGCCCTGGGTAGCCCGCTCCTCCATGAACATGTCCACTCCCCTCTTAAAGCCTTCCAAGCTGGCAGCCATCACCCCATCCTTCGGCAGGGAGTTCCACCATTTAACTATGTGTTGTGTGAAGAAATACTTTAATCAGGTTGTACATTTCTGAAACCAGTCAGATGGAGAAGCTTTTTTAATTAAGGTGCTTGCCTGTTTCAGAATGTGGGCATTGTCCGGTCTGTCCGTCACATTTTTATCCCACCGTTCCTCCGTGGAGGTCAGGGTGGTAGTGTGCATGATTCTCACCTCCCCCACTTTATCTTCACGACAGCCCTGTGGGGTAGGTTAGGCTGAGAGAGTGACCGGCCCAAGGTCGCCCAAAAGGTTTCATAGATGAGTTGAGTTCAAGTCCTAGTCCAAAATTCTACACACAACACCACACGACCTCTGTACTTTATTTGTCAACCTATACATTTTTTAGATGATTGTAGTACTTCAGTAGATGCATTTGCTTTGTGTATAAGTGTGCAAAGTTAGAGAATAGTTAGGGAAGAGAGCCAGCATGGTGTCGTGGTTAAAAGCAACGGACGCTTAATCTGGAGGAACAGGTTTGATTCCCCACTCTTCCACATGAAGCCTGCAGGATAGCCTTGAGCTAGTCACAGTTTTCTCCAAATTCTCTCAGCCCCACCTACCTTACAAGGTGCCTGTTGCCTGTGGGCGGGGGGAGGCAATTGTAAGCCGGTTTGAGACTTCTTTCGTTAGAAAAGAATGGGGTATGGAAAACCAACTCTTCTTCTTCCCCTCTTCTCCACTTGCCTGGTCTCCCCCACCACACTTCTTCCAAGACGCATCACTCTGTTTTGCTGTGCGGGTGCTAAGGCCGGTTGCTCTTCTCCTGGCGAGTTTGGTGTTTTCTAGAGACCTGAATGAAACTGAGAAGAAGCTGGTGCGTTTCTGTCACTCAACACATTCATGCTTCACACACACACACACACACACACACACACACACACACACACACACAAAAGCAGCTATCTTGTAAGAAGAAGAAAAGTTGGTTTTTATATGCCGACTTTCTCTACCACTTAAGGGAGACTCAAACCAGCTTACAATCACCTTCCCTTCCCCTCCCCACAACAGTCACCCTGTGAGGTAGGTGAGGCTGAGAGAGCTCTAAGAGAGCTGTGAATTGCCCAAGGTCACCCAGCTGGCTTCGGGGGTAGGAGTGGGGAAACAAATCCAGCTCACCAGATTAGCCTCCGCCGCTCATGTGGAGGAGCGGGGAATCAAACTCGCTTCTCCAGATCAGACTCCACTGCTCCAAACCACCGCTCTTAACCACTACACCACACTGGCTCTTTCTATAACTGCGCTACACCACTTGCCCTTGCTGTTCTTCCCTTCCTTGCGGGTTTCTGGAAGGCTGTAACGGAGCCTCCATGGTTCATGCCGTGTTTCTGCCTGAATCAGAGCAAATGGCAAAGGAACCAAGATGAACTGAACTGCCCTTAGACACGTACGCAGACTCTTGCTTTGCAAGGAAGCGAGGGGAGCTGGGCGGTTTCCGTGGGGCGCTGTCTGGGCCCCTGCCCTCTTTAGACAGCCTGCACCCCATTTCAGGAAAGGAGAGCGTTGGGTAAGAAATGGGCTGAAGAAGCCACTGCGCCACCTTGACAGACAAGTATCTGCTGTCTGCCGTCCTTAACACAAAGGTGTTTCTAGCTCGCAGGCTTCTGTGCATCTCGATGCTGAAAATTATGACACACCTGTTAAGACACATGAACCGATCGGTTGTCTCGAGTTGCTCAAAGGCTGGGGTTGGACCCCGGCCAACCTCTTTCCCAAGAATGAATCGTCCTGCCTACAGTCTTCAAAATCCGAAATGTATTGCGGAATCAGCAGTTTCTTCCAGTATCCCCAGTTGTGTAGGCTTGTGAAGATGCGCTTGGGAATATAGTGGGTAGCGCCTGTGGTGGTTTTGCGAAGAAGTGAGCACAGTAGCTCAGTAATTTACGTCATAATGAGCCAGAGTGGTTGAGTGAACTGCTTTCAAATGTCTTGAATCCTGATCAGTTTCTAGTTCGAGAGAGTCATAGAATCATAGAGTTGGAAGGAACCACCAGGGTCATCAAGTCCAACCCCCTGCACAATGCAGGAAATTCACAAGTACCTCCCCCCACACAGACACCCAGTGACCAGAAGATGGCCAAGATACCCTCCCTCTCATCATCTGCCTAAGGTCCTAAGCTTTCTCAGCCTGGGAGTACAGTTAGTAGTTTATTTTCCTGTTCTCCCCCCACCCCCATTCCAGAAGTTGATACGATAGTAGTAACATCAAGCCATAGTTGACAATGGGGTGCCGCTCATTTATTTTGTCCTGTCGTTGTTTCTAAGCAAATGGATTTGGCAGTTTTTTAAAATAATGGTGAAAAATTTATTTGCTACAACAAATCATTAATAGTTAACAGCAGACACATATTGCCACACAATTAAAAATCATGATGTGACAAATAAAAAACCTTAACATAAAACATCGGCAAGTACTTATAAAACCTATAACTTTCTAAATAATCACTCTATAAAGGAGACACTATCTAGTAGTCTTCCACAACCCAAAATACTTTTAAAGTCTCATAAGCCTTAGTGAAAGGAAACCCGTCTTAGTTCTGTTGAATTACATACAGGTGAACCAGCGACAGTAAAAATCTTAAAGGAAACCTACTATAACTTACTAAAGAAAACATGTCAGGTCAAAGTCTGTATTAAGTCCCTTAGTGTCCGTGGATGCTCCATTGGTAGCACATTTTATAAAAAAGAACCACACTGAATTTGATTTACAGTTTGTTTTTTTATTTGGACCTTTAACAAACCCAAATATAACAAAGTTAACAAAGGAAGAAGAGTGTTACAGCAGGAAGCTAAATTTATTCATCTTCTAAGGACAATGTTTCCTAACGTAATAAGGGACGTAATAAACTTTGACCCGACCCCAACGCTTATGAGGCTTTAAAATAATTTTGCCTTGAAAAATCTATTTCGCCAGAAACAGTTTAAAAGAAATGAATGCGCCCATCAGAGAAGGCAATTGTCATGGGAAAAACTTCCTTGAATGCTCTTGGTCTGTCTCCAGTCTTACGATCCTGGGCCGCTGCCAATAAACGCGGTGGAAGATTAAGGCAGGACAAAGCAAAGTTTAGGAAAGGTTTAGAAACCTTTGATTCCATCGGTAAATCATTAAACCCCTTATCCAGAGTGATTCACTGGATAAGGTTGTAGATCTGAACCTTTCAAGATGTGTGTTCAAGCCTCCGGTTCAGCCAAGGGTTCAGCGATTTGTCAGTGGTATTTTTTTTTATCCAGTTTAAAAATGAAAGAAAGTAGAGCTTCACCTGGCAAGATTATTGTGAGGATGAATGAGAAAAGTTGTAGCCGTATTATGGGTCTGATATTAACACAGCCTAGAAAGCTTTGTGGAAGGAAAGTGGACCACGCTGAAAGGAAGGGCTGTAGCTCAGTGGTAGAACCTCTGCTTGGCATGCAGAAGGTCCCAGGTTCAATCCCCGGCATCTCCAATTAAAGGGATTAGGCAAGCAGGTGATGTGAAAGACCTCTGCCTGAGACCCTGGAGAGCTGCTGCCAGTCTGAGTAGACAATACTGACTTTGATGGACCAAGGGTCTGATTCAGTAGAAGGCAGCTTCATGTGCTCATGTGTTCATGTGACTGCTTCTACAATGAGACTGCTTCTCTGGGGGCAAGAGAATAATCCTGATCTATGTTCAAAAGCAGTAGCAGGGAGATGCCTTTATTGTGTGTGTTAAACTGCCGTCAAGTCGCTTACGACTCATGGCGACCCTATGAATGAAAGTCCTCCAAATTGTCCTATCTTTGACAGCCTTGCTCAGATCTTGCAAATTGAAGGCTGTGACTTTATTGAGTCAATCCATCTCTTGTTGGGTCTTCCTCTTTCCTGCTGCCCTCAACTTTTCCTAGCATGACTGTCTTTTCTAGTGACTCTTGTCGTCTCATGACGTGACCAAAATACGATAGCCTCAGTTTAGTCGTTTTAGCTTCTACGGTCAGTTCAGGCTTGATTTGATCTATAACCCACTGATTTGTTTTTTTGGCAGTCCACGGAATCCGTAACCCACTCCTCCAACACCACATTTCAAAGGAATCTATTTTCTTCCTCTCAGCTTTCTTCACTGTCCCGCTTTCACACCCATACATAGTAATAGGGAATATTAGGACAAACTAAAACATCACCAAGCAGTGAGCAAGCGATCTCTTCTTTAAGCGGGGCAGATTTTTATCACGGTGGTTTGGGATTGTGTGTGTATGCTTGACCAAAAAGGGGGGGGGGATGTTGGTCATAATAGAAAGCCCAGATCTGTAGACAGCGATAGTTCTAAACTAAGGCAGAAGAGACCATATGCAGACTTACAGTGCCAGCCAATGCATGTCTATTTAGCAGTCCCACTGTGTTCAGTGGGGCTTACTTCCAGGTAAGCCTGCACAGGATTTGCAGCCTCAATTAGGTTGCACTTTTCTAGGATGTACTAAAGGCTACCGGGATAAAGATACGGTGGTGGTTCAATTCCTGCTAAACTGTCTTCTTGGTGTGGTGCTGGAGAAAGAAGGTAATGCCACCCACCCATCAAGTGCAGAGAAAGAGCAGAACTGGCTCTCGTTCTAGACTCATGCAGGGCTTCACAGTTAAGATACCTGCAAAGGGCTCAACGGAGAGCTACCTTATCTTAGGGACATGGAAAAAAACCCTGTGTTATCCCTTCTGCTGCCCAACGAGATTCTGCCTCATCAGGAAGTGAGTCAAGAAGTCCCTGGTGGTCTTGTTAGCTTCATGATGGGGAGCGTGCGTTCAGATCCATGCAAAAGAGAACATCTTGTAGCGCAAGGGCCCTTGGGGAGGGCACAGGATGTGTCTGAGCTCTCTGCGAACCAAGAGGGACTGGTACGGGATCCCTCTGTGAGGCACACACGCCGCTGGAGAGCCAGCGTGGTGTAGTGGTTAAGAGCAGCGGACTCTAATCTAAAGAACCGGGTTTGTTTCCCCAACCCTGCACATAAGTGGCAGACTCTAATCTGCTGAAACAGGTTGGTTTCCCCACTCCTACACACGAAGCCTGCTGGGTTAGTCACAGTTCTCCCCGAACTCTCTCAGCCCCACCTACCTCCCAAGGTGTCTGTTGTGGGGAGGGGAAGGCTATTCTGATACAGTTGGGCTAGTCACAGTTCTTTCAGAACTTTCTCAGCCTCACCTACCTCACAGGGTGTCTGTTGTGGGGAGAGGAAGGCGATTGTCAGCCGGTTTGAGACTCTCTAAAGGTTGAAAAAATCGGGGTATAAAAAACCAACTCTTCTTCAAGCATAGACAGCATCCAGATATGGGAGTGCTATACTCCCCGATACTTGCAGCATGGTGTAGTGGTTAAGAATGGTGGTTTGGCGCGGTGGACTCTAATCTGGAGAACAGGCTTTGAGTCCCCACTCCACATAAGCGGCGGACGCTAATCTGATGAACCGGGTTGGTTTCCCCACTCTTCCACATGAAGCCAACTGGGTGACCTTGGGCTAGTCACAGCTCTCTTAGAGCTCTCGCAGCCCACCTACCTCACAGGGTATCTGTTGCGGGGAGGAGAAGGGAAGGTGATTGTAAGCCAGTTTGATTCTTCCTTAAGTGGTAGAGAAAGTCAGCATATAAAAACCAACTCTTCTTCTTCTACACGAGGGGGGGTGCTTGATACACTAGTTTCCACTAGTGTAACAGAATCTTTGAAACTGACTTCTGACAAATAAAGATGATCAGCATCTGGCTGGATCGCTATGAGTCCTGTTAAAGTTTTTTTTTTTTAACTATAGAAAGGTTTTTAGAAGGATAACAATTAGTATATCAGGACAGTATTATGGGAGAAGAAACTACTACTTAGTCGTTTTCAGAAGCTAGTAAAAAGGGACCTTGGTGATAGGATTTTTGTGGTCCTGTCTGAAAACTGATTGATGTTTCCAGGGTGCTCCTTCTGGGATTTTTACTCTCTCAATGCTTGTTGGTTCAGCGTTTCCGCCACTACATGCTGTTGCTGAGTTTAGGTGTCATATGCCTAAATGCAGATTCATGTAATTAGGAGGCATCCAGAAGTGAATCTGTCAGCTCCTGCATAATACTTGCATCCCTGAAGATAATTTCTGAGGATAACCGTGTTGGTCCGTTGAGACACTAGGAAGAATTTTCTAACAGCGGTTCCTCAGTGGAACAGGCTTCCTCCGGAGGTGGTGAGCTCTCCTTCCCTGGAGGTTTTTAAGAAGAGGTTAGATGGCCATCTGTCAGCAATGCTGATTCTATGACCTTAGGCAGATCATGAGAGGGAGGGCATCTTGGCCATCCTCTGGGCATGAAGTAGGGGTCACTGGGGGTTTGGGGAAGGTAGTTGTGAATTTCCTGCGATGTGCAGGGGGTTGGACTAGATGACCCTGGTGGTCCCTTCTAACTCTATGATCCTATGGTCTGCAGTACAACAGTGAGATTTGAGTCCAGTAGTGCCTTAGATATCAACAAGATTTTCAGAGTATAAGCTTTCAAGAGCTAGATACCCGACGATGTAAGGTAGCAAATTAAAACTGCATTTAAAATAGACGCAGAATCACAGGATATTTAAACTAGGCACCAAGTTAAAGGCAGCCGCTCGAGTTTTTAGTGCAGCCGAGATAAATTTGGCAACTGCCAAAGAGATGTGATATTCGTTTCCAGACAGAGGACTGAGTAAGTGATAATCCTTCGGACGGGAAAAGTTGCAAGAAGGGGGGGGGTTATCAGAGAAGCTCTTAAACTGCTGAAGAATTTGCGTGAGAGGAGAAAATGTTTCAGACTACAGGAGCAAATCCTTTGGCCACGTGGTACGTTAGAAAATCTCCCCAAAAGATCAGCAGTACGTGGTGCATTGAAACGGGCCAGGGAGAATATAGACGCTTATTGCCAACAAATGGTCTTGAAGGAGAAAAACCTAAATACAATGGAGAGCAAATTTCGTTTGGCATCTGATAGGCGACTCCAGTCTATTAGTTCCAGGTATTTCTTTAATCAGAGTACAAGCGCCATCAAAGCCTAGTTCAGACAAGCCAGAGAGGGAAAACCCTAATCCAGAAATTGGCACTATGGACTTGCAAAGGGATCAGCGTGGTGAGAGCCAGCGTGGTGTAGTGGTTAAGAGCGGTGGTTTGGAGCGGTGGACTCTGACCTGGAGAACCGGGTTTGATTCCCCACTCCTCCACATGAGCAGCGGAGGCTAATCTGGTGAACTGGATTTGTTTCCCCGCTCCTGCACATGAAGCCAGCTGGGTGACCTTGGGCAAGTTACAGTTCTATTAAAAGGTGCAGAGACCCCCTTTTATCCCCTCTAATGCTAATTTGGTGAACCAGGTTGGTTTCCCCACTCCTGCACATGAAGCCAGCTGGGTGACCTTGGGCCAGTCACAGTTCTCTTAGAGCTCTCTCAGCCCCACCTACCTACCAAGGTGTCTGTTGTGGGGAAGGGAAGGCGATTGGAAGCCGGTTTGAGTCTCTCTTAAGCAGTAGAGAAAGTCGGCATATAAAAACCAACTCTTCTTCATCAGAACATGCCTGAAGCAAAAGGGGGGGAGGCGGGATGGAGAAAAGGGTAAGAACAGTCTGAACTTCAAGGCAGCAAACCAAGCAGATGTGGCCAGCTGTTTCATGCTAGCGTCGAGGCGCATGACTGAAGAAGCCACTTATCCGAGAGTGCCAAACAGTGCATGGAGGAAAGATGATTGAATGGATCTGGACCCATACATGGGTGTGCAAAGTGCCGGCAGGTCGCCCCCGACTTATGGCGACCTGGTAGGGTTTTCTTTTCTTTTTCTCCCCCATTTTTTAAAATTTGTTTTATAGTAGGGGTACCGAAGGAAAAAAAAGGAAAGGTGGAAAAAGAAGAAGAAAAACCTTAAAGGAATATCCGCCTGACAATAAAAAATATTACATGCATATAAACACCTTGAAAGCCTAGAAGCTTAAAAACTACTCAAGCCGACTACATTAACGTACTTTCTTTTTGCTATTCAGAAAAAAAAGATTATTATAAATGTGTTCAAAAGAAGAACACCCTCTAAACCTGGTCCATTGCCTATTGTAACGGGGGAAGGTTTCTGCTCTGTTCTTAACATTGCATCACTTTTATATTATATAAGTCTTAATTGATTTTGGTTAACCTTAGGTCTCGACGTATTTATAAAATAATTTCCATTTTTCATTAAACTGTTCAAATGTCATATCATTGGTTGCATTTACCATAAACGTCATTTTAGCCATAGTGGCATAGTCCAGCATTTTTTCTTTCCATTCTTCAATGTCTAGTGGTAGGGTTTTCAGGGCAAGAGACTAACAGAGGTGGTTTGCCATTGCTTGCCTCCGCGTCACGACCCTGGTATTCCTTGGTGGTCTCCCATCCGAGAGGGGCCGACCCTGCTGAGCTTCTGAGATCTGTCAAGATCAGGCTAGCCCGCGGCATCCAGGTCAGGGCTGGGACCATATAGGGACCCCGTGTTGAAGTTGAGTTGCAATTTTTGCCTGAGACACCTGTAAAGCTGATGGAATGTGTTAGCCACCCCTGGAAAAAACAAATCTTTGGGTAGCTGCCATATTTACGTTGGGAAATGTAAGGTTCCGTTTTAATGTGGCGTTTGTGGTATTCTTCTCTCTTTCAGGCTACCCCTTTGCCTTGTTCCAGCGCCGTTTTCTTTTCCAGAAGGAGGTCTACCTCAGTCACCTATACAACACATTAACAGGGGTCTCACTTGCCTACTTCAACTTCGGTAAGGGGGGAGAAGACGGTGCAGAGGAGAGTGACGAGGATGATGAGGGGCCTGGAGACCAAGCCTTATGAGGAAAAGCTGAGGGAGTTGGGAATGTTCAGTCTGGAGAAGAGGAGGTTGAGGGGGGACACGATTGCTCTTTTTAAGTATCTGAAGGGCTGTCACTTAGAGGAGGGCAGGGAGCTGCTCCTGTTGGCAGCAGAGGATAGGACTCACAATAATGGGTTTAAATTGCGGGTAGAAAGGTACCTGCTGGATATTGGGGGAAAATTTTCACAGTAAGAGTTCTTCAACAGTGGAATCGGCTACCTATGGAGGTGGTGAGCTCGCCCTCCCTGGCAGTCTTTAAGCAGAGGCTGTACAAACACCTGTCAGGGATGCTCTAGGCTGATCCTGCATTAAATGGGGTTGGACTAGATGGCCTGTATGGCCCCTTCCAACTCTGTGGTTCCATGATTCGGCCCACAACCATAGGCCGGGTGGAACAACTCCGCTTTGCAGGCCCTACGGAATTGTTTGAGATCCCGCAGGGCCCTGGTCCCACTGGAAAGGGAGTTCCTCCAGGCCGGAGCCAGAGACGGAAAAGCCCTGGACCTGGTCGAGGACAGCCGGGACACACTTGGGACCGGGGACCACCAGCGGATTAGTATCTGCCGAACGCCAACTTTGTGATTCCCTGATTCGGAAATGCTTACGTGACTAGCGAGCCCCGGGGTGCGTGAGGGCGTGCGGTGCTGCTCCTCGGCGTGGCTCTCAAGTCCTGCCTTTTGCTGCTTTTCTCAGGACCACAATGCTGCCACTCCTTCATCTGTGTCTTTGTCCAGTTTCTCATCCTGAGGCTCATGGGCCGCACAGTCACTGCCGTCGTCATGACTTTCATCTTTCAGATGGTAAGCGGATCCCCTTCCCTCCGCATCTCCAGCGTGGTGCAGTGGTTAAGAGCGGTGGTTTGGAGTGGTGGACTCTGACCTGGAGAACCAGGTTTGATTCCCTGCTCCCCCACGTGAGCAGTGGAGGCTAATCTGGTGAACTGGATTTGTTTCCCCGCTCCCACACGCGAAGCCAGCTGGGTGACCTTGGGCTAGTTGCACTCTCTCGGCCCCACCTACCTCACAGGGTGTCTGTTGTGGGAAGGGGGAGGGAAGGTGATTGTAAGCTGGTTTGATTCTTCCTTAAGTAGTAGAGAACGTCGGCATATAAAAACCAACTCTTCTTCTTCTTCTGGGAATCTGTCCTTGCCCACTTCTGCAAGCGCTGCATGAAACCTTGAGGCAGGAAGGCGGGTGGGGTGCGGAAAGTTGCCTGGGGAGCAACGTATTACTCTGGCTGCTGTCTTTCAGACATATCTGATGGCCGGCTACTACTTCACCGCCACAGAGCACTATGACATCAAATGGACTATGCCGCACTGTGTCTTGACTCTCAAACTGATTGGTAAGTCTGCTTTATTTTTATTTTTTTGAGCCGCAGATTCTTTCCTGCCCTAAAATCTTGCAGCTTAGGTGGGAATGTCTGTGTGTCGACGCTGGAGATCTCAAAGTGTTCTTCCCTCTCTGTTTTTTTTTAAATATTTAGTTGTATTTGGATATTGCTCTTCCTTAGAGGATGATCAGAGCAGCACCCGTTCCTTCCACTCTGGCACTGATCAGATCCTCACCTGCTTCGCTTGCAGTCCTTGGTACTCTCCTTCGGTCTGCTTCCACAAACACTTAATCATGCCAGCGTGGTGTAGTGGTTAAGAGTGGTGGTTTGGAGCAGTGGACTCTGATCTGGAGAACCGGGTTTGATTCCCC
The DNA here is from genome assembly GCF_029931775.1 of Euleptes europaea. Lineage (NCBI taxonomy): Eukaryota > Metazoa > Chordata > Lepidosauria > Squamata > Sphaerodactylidae > Euleptes > Euleptes europaea. The sequence goes on from NC_079315.1 coordinate 10,689,444, forward strand.
ACATGAAGCCAGACCTTGGGCTAGTCACACTCTCTCAGCCCCACCTACCTCACAGGGTGCCTGTTGTGAGGAGGGGGAAGGGAAGGTGATTGTAAGCCAGTTTGATTCTCCCTTAACAGGTAGAGGAAGTCAGCATATAAAAACCAACTCTTATTCTACTTTTTTCTAGGTTTGGCCTTAGATTACTATGATAGCAGGAAGGATGTGGTAAGTGAATGCATTTTCCCCCTCTTCCTCTTTAATCAGGAAGTAAAAAAAAAACCTGAATTCAGGAGAGTAACATGGAAGCTAAAATTATGTGCGGGTGTGTAAAGTGCTGACAAGCTGCCGCTGACTTATGGTGACCTCAGCAAGGGGCTTTCAAGGCAAATGAGAAGCAGAGGTGGTTTTCCATCGCCTTCCATTGCAGAGTTGGTGGTCTCTCTTCCAAGTACCGACCCTGCTTAGCTTCCGAGATCTGATTATACCATGCTGCCTTCCCTCCGACTAAAATTATAGCCACTAGGAACACATGAACACATGAAGCTGCCTTATACCGAATTAGACCCTTGGTCTGTCAAAGTCAGTATTATCTACTCAGACCGGAAGCGGCTCTCCAAGGTCTAAGGTGGAGGCCTTCACATCACCTACTTGCCTAGTCCCTTTAACTGGAGATGCTGGGGATTGAACCTGGGACCTTCTGCATGCCAAGCAGAGGCTCTACCACTGAGCCACGGCTCTTCCACTGAGCCACAGTCACTCGTCCAAGTGACTGAAGGGCAAAGACTGCAGGTGGTAGCGGGGTGCTTTAAGGAAAAGACAATGAATAATAGAGCTGTTAAAACGTTCTTCACAAAATATGCTACCTGTACATGTGACTGTTAGGCTATCCCCAGATTACTGCGAGAGATGGACGTGTTAACTCTTAGCCATGTGGACTGTTTGATAAGCTGGCACAAGCACATTTGTGAAGAGCTGGGACAGAGTCTTAGGTTGGGATTGGGCAGACTAATGTCATCAGCTGATACACCCTCGAGCTTATTCTGGCTCCCACTGTGCCAGTCCTTGTGTCAGTATTCATTCGCTAGGGTTCAAGGGAGCAAAGGTAGGATCTCAGGGGAGGGGCCGTGGGTCAGTGGTAGAGCATCTGCTTGGCATGCAGAAGGTCCCAGGTTCAATCCCCGGCATCTCCAGTTAAAGGGACCAGGCAAGTAGGTGATGTGAAAGACCTCTGCCTGAGCCCCTGGAGAGCCACTGCCGGTCTGAGTAGACAATACTGACTTTGATGGACCAAAGGTCTGATTCAGCATAAGACAGCTTCATATGTTCATGTGCTCATTTCATCCAAAGACAGAGATAGCAAAGAGGAATTTTTAAAAAACTATATTTTATTGTTTTGTAAAGAAAGGTACAGAAGGAAAGAGGGATAAGGGTAAAAGTAAGAATATCCAACATACAAATATAGGTCAGTCAGGCTACATTGCCCTGCTTTTCTGCATTTATAATCAAGTATTTGTTCTAATTATTAAATAGAGAAAGAATATTTGAGCTAATATATAATCTAAAAGTTATCACCTTATAAAATTATTAAACATATCAAATATCTCCACTATATCTCTGTCGTCAAAGTTATTTATCTGTGTTTATACCTCTGCATTCGTTCATTTATTATCTAGACATAGAAATTAGATTGGATATAAATTAGATATCGTTACTGTTGATCGGTCTCTACTTTCTTAGTCTATTTTTTGTTAGTATTAAACCTCAACATATTTATAAAATAATTTCCACCTTTCATAATACGTCTCGTAGTTTATATCGTAGCTTGTATTTATCGTGTTGGTCATTTTTGCCATAGCAGCATATTCCATCAATTTTTCTTTCCATTCTTCTACATCCGGGATAAGTGGTTGTTTCCATTTCCTTGGCAGAACTATTCTAGGGGCGGCTGTAGCATACTTAAATAGGTCTTTTAGTTGCGGAGGCAATTTTGATGGTGTACTACCTAACAGCATGTTCTTAGGATCTAATGGGAATTTCTGCTGAAGCATCTTTTGCCAAGAGGAATTTGAGACTCAAAGACACAGCACTCCAAATGGCTGGAAGTCTTAATGCTTGGGGAAGGATTCTTAGGAGTCTTGATAGTAGATGCTAATAGCTATTTGTTTTACGATACAGGAGGCCCTCACCCCAGAACAACAGCGATTTGCCGTACGGGGAGTTCCTACGTTACTGGAGGTCTCTGGCTTCTCCTTTTTTTATGGTGCCTTCATGGTGGGGCCTCAGTTCTCGATGACACAATATCATGACCTGGTAAAGGGCGAGTTGACCGACGTCCCGGGCCAAAGACCCAACAGGTAATCTCCCAACAGGTAATCCCCCAGCGCCGTTTACTGGAGCTGTCCTCGCGGAGGATGTTATCATAGCGTTGGAAGGGACCACCAGGGTCGTCTAGTCCAACCTCTCCTGCTTTGTGCAGGGGGTTAGACTAGATGACCCTGGTGGTCCCTTTTCAGCTCTTTCTTTTATTAAAAATATGGCTGACAGCCAAACATATACAGAAAACTATTTCCAACAGCCCAAACAAATAAAAATACAATAAAACAAGAGTGATCCTATAACAGTGCTACACAAATTGATCCTTAAAACACTTGCTATGACAAATCTGTTTTTAGTCTATCGTGAAGTTATTTGTAGCAACTTCACCAAACAAATTTTGCCAGATTTTAATAGCGGCGGCATAAAACTTAGCAGTGTCGACAGAGACCCTCGGCTTTTCATTCATGAGCAGCTTTTTAGCCCAGGGCGCATCCGAGTGGCCTGGAAGTTTATTTTCCCAGGACGGAATAAATTTAGCACCAATCTCCTTATAAAATGGACAACGAATAAGAACATGCTCCAGAGTTTCCACACACACCCATACCACACGGGCATACTCTCTCTGAGATAGGTATCCTTTTGCGTCTCCCCTCCAGCACTGCTGAAGGGAGGGCTGAGCATCTCGCTAATGAGAAAGCCCTTCTAAGGCTGTTAAACTCCAGAGAGAGAAAAATATGCGGCAGGGGCAACAGTAAATCTAGTTTTGTCTGGAGATAGAAAAGTAGGGTGTCCTCCCTACATCCAGCTGCCGCTCAATATCCTTCACTCTTTGGCTGTTTATGCTTGGTAATTAGCAGCGCATTCCAGGATAAAGTGCCCTGCATATTTTTTTTGATTTGCCGTCACTGCGAAGCTGGTGCATACCTGCTTCGCATTTCTTAAGAGCCCCTTTAACGCGACCTTTTGTATTTGCTCCGCCCCCGCACCGAAGCATTTACTGAAGGAACCATGAAAAATCACAGCTGCGGGCTTAGCTATGCAAACGACCGTTGCTAATGGCGATGCAAACGAAGGAGCAGGAGAGGGGGGGTTGAATGTGTTTGACTTCCTCCTCTTACATCGGGACCGTGAATAGTCATTTTAAAGGGTGGATTTTAAAAAGCAGCTTTGAGCGAGCCTCAAAATCGACCCTGCATAAATGGCCTATGTCTCACCATTTGCTTGGCTTGATATCCCTTCCAACTCTATGATTCTATCTGGGCAGTATGATGCTTTTCTAGCATCACTCTGGAGCACGGCTCATCAATGTGACTTGGGGCGGGGGGGGTCATGCATTTCAACTTTGAAGTATACCGAGATTGTCCGTTTGTGGCACAACGCCACCCCACTCCCCATTATTTTGAAACACTCCACGACCTGGTCTGAATTTCTTTTCTGACATGTCCATTTCAGCTTTGTACCTGCTCTGAAGCGCCTGGTTCTGGGCCTCTTTTTCTTGGTAGTCTACACTGTACTGGGTCCGTATATCTCTGACGAATACTTCGGCTCTGACGATTACGCGGTAAGTAGCGCTAGACCGAAAGAAGCACTAACTTCAGGTAGGGAAGAATAAAAAATATTGAAGTCATTGTTAGAATTTGTAAAACTTCAGAACGAGAACACAGAAGGCAAACCTTAGCTTATTCCTGTATGGCGGTTTAGAGTGACAAACTAATATACTGAGTTTGGAATAATGAGGTGTTTTATGGCACCTTAAAGTCCAGTTAGTCAGACACATGAAGACCCCAAGTCCTTGTGGATCTGTTGAAGTGGACTCTGCTCATGCCATAATAAACGAGTTTTGAGGTACCCCAAGATAGATAGAATAATAAATCCCTGCTTTTAAGTTTCAGCCATTACTTAACCTACGTAATTAAACAGATTATACGTTATTAATTCCGTCTACCCGGCATTTTATAACTACTCTAGTCAGAGTTAATATTCCCATTTGATATACTCTACTATAATCTGCTATAAACAATTAAAGATTCAATTGAGCATAATCAAAGTAGGTAAAGGTAGTCCCGTGTGCAACCCATTCCTGACCCATGGGGTGACGTCACATCCCGACGTTTCCTAGGCAGACTTTGTTTACAGGGTGGTTTGCCAGTGCCTTCCCCAGTCATCTGCACTTTGCCCCCAAGCAAGCTGGGTCTTCCTTTTACCGACCTTGGAAGGATGGAAGGCTGAGTCAACCTTGAGCCGGCTACCTGAACCCGACTTCCGTCGGGATCGAACTCAGGTCGTGAGCAGAGCCTTTGACTGCAGTACTGCAGCTTGCCACTCTGCTCCACGGGGCTCACTAATCAAAGTAAGGCTTCCCTTTTTTCTGAAATTCTCCCATAGGTCTTCTACTTAACAGATAGGAGAGCATTGCCATCACCGCGTATTCGGCCATTCTCTTTCTCCATTTTTCCAACTCGGGGATTTCCTCTTGCTTCTGCATCGAAACCCGACATGCTGAAATTAACATGGCCGTAACTGGCCATCTCTGGACTCTCCTTAATGCTTGCAGTACAACTCTCACTTGGCTTATTTGCTCTCTTCTTTGCAGGAGCAGCCGTTCTGGTTCCGTTGCCTTTATATATTGATCTGGGGCAAGGTGATACTCTACAAGTATGTTACCTGCTGGCTGGTCACAGTAAGTCTGGAGTCTAGATGTGTGCCATACACTGTCTCTTCCATAGAATCATAGAGTTGGATGGGAACACCAGGGTCATCTAGTCCAAACCCCTGCACAATGCAGGAAATTCACAACTACCTCCCCCCACCCCCCACCCCCAGTGACCCGTACTCCATGCCCAGAAGAAGGCCAAGATGCCCTCCCTTTCATCATCTGCCTAAGGTCATAGAACCAGCATTGCTGCAGATGGCTATCTAGCCTTCTGCTTAATAACCTCCAGGGAAGGAGAGCTCACCACCTCCCGAGGACGCCTGTTCCACTGAGGAACCACTCTAACTGTTTAGAAAATCCTTCCTGATGTCTAGATGGAAACGCTTTTGATTTAATTTCAACCCGTCGGTTCTGGTCCCGACCTTTCTGGGGCCTCAGAAAACAACTCGGCACCATCAGCTGGGAAAGGCCGGGTGTGTGCGGTTGGAGGAGCGGCGTCGCGTGAAACCATGTGCGGCTCTGCTTGCAGGAGGGCGTCTGCATCCTCACGGGCCTCGGGTACAACGGGAAGGACGAGGCGGGGCGGGCGAAATGGGACGCTTGCGCCAACATGAAAATCTGGCTGTTTGAGACGACACCTTACTTCACGGGGACCATCGCCTCCTTCAACACCAACACCAATGCCTGGGTCGCCCGGTAAGCCGCCGTCATTCTCTCGGGTCTCTGCAGAAACGTTTTGTAGCCCAGGTGGGGCAGAAGAGGCCTTGTGAGGGAAAGGGAAGTTCAGATATTGCACAAGTACCCCAAAATAAGTCCTGACCATGTTTTTGGAAAATGTTTTTAACCTTTATTGCCGGGTAGAGAGGTTTGAAAGTGTGTGTGTTTTGGGGTGGGTGGGTTAATGGCCTGGTAAAATCTCCATTGTTGAAGAAAGCCCAGGAGGCTTTTCAGGATTGGAGGAGCATGCCTATTATACGAGGTGCTGTGGAACACAGGCAGGACAATGCTGCTGCAGTCGTCTTGCTTGTGGGCTTCCTAGAAGCACCTGGTTGGCCACCGTGTGAACACGATGGGCCTTGGTCTGATCCAGTAGGACCCTTGCTGGTCAAATGACTGTAAATAAACTGAACTGATCCAGCAGGGCCTTTCTTATGAGCATGTCTATTATATTAGGTGCTGTGGAACACAGGCAGGATAAAGCTGCTGCAGTCGTCTTGCTTGTGGGCTTCCTAGAGGCACCTGGTTGGCCACTATGTGAACAGACTGCTGGACTTGGTCTGATCCCACAAGGCCTTTCTTATGAGCATGCCTATTATATTAGGTGCTGTGGAACACAGGCAAGATTATGCTTAGGGTTGCCAACCTCCAAGTACTAGCTGATAAGAGATCCGTTCACCTGGAGAAATATCTGCTTTGGCAATTGGACTCTATGGCAGTGAAGTCCCTCCCCTAGAATCCTAAAGGTGCTTACCTGGGAGAAACCCCAACTGCACACTGGGGATCTTATTTCTGAGGAGACCATACAAAAAATAAGCAAAATCTATTCACTTGCGTTGGATTCAGCCATTTTATTTTCTTAGCAAAGGCCTTGATGCAGAATTTTGTTCTTGTGCACATAGTTCTGTCTGCAGGCATGGATATCAGGAACAGGGCTTTATTTCATGAAATACGTTGGGCGCTTTTCACAAAAGAGGAATAAAACAAGAACTACTATATGTATCTGATAGCAAAAAATAAGCAGCAGCAAACGAGGCAAAGACGACCAGGAATCCTAAATGTAGCTACCTGAAACGAAAAGCTTTCTGATGCAGAGGCAAACATGTCTTTTAGTCTCTTGCCTTGAAAAGCTTTCTGGCCCTATAAAATTTCCGAAAATATGGGGCTAAGCAGACTTCTCAAAGGATGGCATTCCAGACCTCCCACACAGTTCCTGAGAAGACCCTGCCATGTAGGGTTGCCAGGTCCCTCTTCACCAACGGTGGGAGGTTTTTGGGGCAGAGCCTGAGGAGGGTGGGGTTTGGGGAGGGGAAGGAGTTCAAAGTCATAGAGAACAATTGCCAAAGCAGCCATTTTCTCCAGGTGAACTGATCTCTATCGGCTAGAGATCTCCAGCTAATACCTGGAGGTTGTCCTCCTGACATGGCAGTAGGGTTGCCATCTCCTCAAGTTAGTTGTGCAGTGGTTAAGAGCGGTGGACTCTAATCTGGTGCACCAGGTTGGTTTCCCCACTCCTCCACATGAAGCCAGCTTGGTGATCTTGGGCTAGTCACAGCTCTCTTCGAGCTCTCTCAGCCCTACCTACCTCACAAGGTGTCTGTTGTGGGGAGGGGAAGGTGATTGTAAGCTGGGTTGATTCTTCCTTGAGTGGTGGAGAAAGTTGGAATATAAAAAACAACTCTTCTTCTTTGAGCATGAAGCAGGTTCTCTTCTTTGATCTTTTTCGGGGGAGATTCATAAGGGAGAAGAGTCTCAGTTCTAATTCTTTGTTCTGTACTATGGAACTGTGGGCAAGTTCCTTGGGGCCATTTAACGAGGCATTCTACTCACAGTTGACAGTATTGTCTGACTGCAATGCACCTCTAGAATAGATTATATGTCTGTCTTCTCCACGCAGAGGCCTTTTACCTATACTACTTCACCTGAAAGGGGTGAGAACAGACCTGGCAAAATCTTTTTTTTTTAATCATTTTATTAAATTTATTGTTAACAAAGTTACAATAAACAAATTAAAGAAAAAGGGGGAAATGAAAAAAACAAACAGAAAAAAACCTTCTATTTTCGTTTGTATTGAATATAAATCTAAAGAAATCACAACCTGTTCTCTAGCTACATATACAAAATTTTAAAAATTCTTACAACTAAAAAAATCAAACTTTTCTCTATCATACCTACATTCTTATTCTTCTACTCTTCAAACCCACAAATCATCAACTCGTTCTTTTCTGTATTACACAAAAAGTTCATAAATGGTTTCCAATTTCCACAAACTTAGGTAAGTTATTTTCTCTGATCAAAGTAGTCAATTTGGCCATTTCCGCTAATTCTAACATCTTGACAAGCCATTCTTCTACTGTAGGTATATATGGATGTTTCAGTTTTTGCGCATATAATATTCTTGCTGCTGAAATCATATAAAATAGCAAACATCCATATTTTTTTCTGACTATCCATAAAACCAAAAAACATCCATTTCTGGTTTCATTTGTATATTAACCTTCAAAATCTTCGTATTTTGGTCACATTATGAGAAGACAGTCATGATAGGAAAAACTGAGGGCAGCAGGAAAAGACGAAGACCCAACAAGAGATGGACTGACTCTATAAAGGAAGCCACAGCACTCAGTTTGCAAGATCTGACCAAGACTGTCAAAGATAGGACATTTTGGAGGACATTGATTCATAGGGTCTCCATGAGCTGGAAGCAACTTGACGGCACTTAACACACACACAATTATGACCAAATTGTGACCTGGCACAATCTTAGCATTTCAGAGCAGTAGTGGCAGATGACCGAAATGGGGGCTGCGATTTTTAAAGAATCTCTCCCGGCGTGAGACATGTACCGCGCTACTAAAGAGTGGCACGGACAGAGGCACTACGTTTCCTCTAAAGAGGGCGACTTCTCTACACCTCCCATGGATAGTGAAAGACCACCTCCTTGTGAAGGGGGGGAACATCCCAGGCAGAGCTGAAGCCCAGCATCTCTCTGGTAGAAATTATGCTGCAGCGTAACTTTCTGTCTGCGTGCATTCCTTTGGGGAACATGCACATGTTCGTGGCCAGAAACCAAAAAGCAGAAATGTCAAAACCCGATGGAGAACTTGCATGCGGTTTTTCTCAAAAAGGTAAAAAGCCAGCTTCTCAGAAACTAGACTTCCTTTCCCTAAAAAGGAAAATGATTTCAGCCACACGGACAGCGATAACGGTGAGCAATTACCTCATAGAATCATAGAGCTGGAAGGGACCACCAGGGTCATCTAGTCCAACCTTCAACAATGCAGGACATTCACAACTACCTCCCCGCCCACACCCCCAGTGATCCCTACTTCATGCCCGGAAGATGGCCAAGATGCCCTCCCTCTCATGATCTGCCTAAGGTCACAGAATCAGCATTGCTGACAGATGGTCATCTAGCCTCTGCTTAAAAACCTCCAGGGAAGAAGAGCTCACCACCTCTCTTCAGACCTTTTTGACCCGTTTCCGTAGCTTTGACTCTAACTTGCTGCTTGCTGAGTACCCAAGTTTGGGTGGGATAAATAAAATATATAGATAACAAAAATATAATTTATTTAAAGTGCTATGTCAAGATAAAAATTATTTAAAAAAACATTAAAACAGCAATATGGCATTTCCTAAGGTTGATATCTATAACCACATGGTTATAGGAAATGCCATTATGCTGTTTTAACATTTTTTAAATAATGTTTATGTTGACATAGCACCTTAAATAAATTATATTTTCATTATCTATATATTTTATTTAGCCCACCCGACCTTAGGTACCCAGCTTTTGTTTTCTAGGTTAGGTTTCATTCCCCTCTTTTTTTCTTCCGTTATAACTTGCCGGTCCCAGTGGCATTGTGTGTGTGTGTTAAGTGCCGTCAAGTTGTTTCCGACTCATGGCGACTCAATGTCCTCCAAAGTGTCCTATCCTTAACAGCCTTGCTCAGATCTTGCAAATTGAGGGCCATGGCTTCCTTCATTGAGTCAGTCCATCTCTTGTTGGGTCTTCCTCTTTTCCTGCTGCCCTCAAGCTTTCCTAGCATGACTGTCTTTTCCAGTGACTCTTGTCATCTCATGAAGTGACCAAAATACGATAGCCTCAGTTTAGTCATTTTAGCTTCTAGGGTCAGTTCAGGCTTGATTTGATCTAGAACCCACTGATTTGGGTTTGTTTTTGGCGGTCCAGGTTATCCATAACACTCTCCTCCAACTCCACGTTTCAAAGGAGTATACTTTCTTCCTGTCAACTTTCTTCATTGTCCAGCTTTCACACCCATACGCACATAGTAATAGGGAATACGATGGAATGGATTAACCTGATCTTGGTGGCCAGTGACACATCCCAGCGGCATTACTAACCTGCAATATCCCCTCGTGACAGTCCTGCTTTTTCAGGCTGCTGGGGCAGCCGTCGGATTAAACTGCTTTGTTCTCCCCGCCCCCAACAGCTACATCTACAAACGACTGAAGTTCCTGGGGAATAAGCTACTGTCACAAGCCATATCTTTGCTTTTCCTGGCCATCTGGCACGGGCTGCACTGCGGTTACCTGGTGTGCTTCCAGATGGAGTTCCTGATCGTCATCGTCGAAAGACAGGTGAACCACTGGAAAGGGCGGGGCCAACCGATCTGCAGCCGATCACCAGGAAGGACGTGGAAGAGCTTCTTTCTTGAGCGATAACTGTTCTGCAAGCTTCCTCGGTGACACGTCAGGCAGTAGTTCAGCATACTACTGCCCATGTGGTGTAGTGGTTAAGAGCAGTGGTTTGGAGTGGTGGACTCTGATCTGGAGAGCCGGGTTTGATTTCCTGCTCCTCCACGTGAGCTGCAGACGCTAATCTGGTGAACTAGATTTGTTTCACCACTCCTGCACATGAAGCCTTCTGGGTAACCTTGTGCTAGTCACAGCTCTTAGCGCTCTCTCAGTCCCACCTACCTCACAGATTGTCTGTTATGAGGAGGAGGTGATTGTAAGCCGGTTTGATTCTTCCTTAACTGGTAGAGAAAGTCAGCAAATAAAAACCAACTCTTCTTCCTCATTGCTGCAAGCTTGCAATTGGTGGGCCAGGCAACTGGATCCTTAGTTGACTGAGAGCCAATTTGTCCCGCAGGCTAAGAATTTGTTTTGGAGTCCCTTCCCCCCCACCATTTATGTTAGTGGAATAGGGAGGCAGTGTGACCATACCCAGCATTAGTAAAATATCCTGCGTTTCTCAGCCTATCATGCGATTGTATATTTAAATTTAATGAAGCAATCATATGGCTCTACCATACTGAACTAATGAACATCCTTTGACAACCCTGCGAATCGGACTCTGAGCCAATTTATACGGAGAGCTTTCACTGTAGAATGTAATTCCATTAAGAAATCTGAAAGCGAAGTCATTTCAAATGGTACCCTGTAACAAGAGTTCTTTTTCCTTCAGGTTATCAGTCTGGTACGAGACAGCCCGCTGCTGAACAAGTTAACTTCAGTCACCATCTTGCGGCCTCTCTTCTATTTTCTTCAGCAGTTTATCCATTGGATGTTTATGGGATATTCTCTGGTGCCATTTTGCCTTTTCACTTGGGAAAAGTGGCTCAAGGTACGGAGGGACTTCAGATTCTCCGTGGGGAAGGGATGGTCTCTCATCCCCTTCTGTGCTGAGAAAGGGGTAGTGAGGGAGAAACAGCAAGCTGTCTAGCACTGACTTCCCCCTCTGTGCTTTCCTTTGCAGGTATACCAGTCTGTTTATTTTTTAGGCCATGTGTTGTTTTTCACACTACTCTTTGTGTTGCCTTTCGTCCGAAAAGTACTCGTGCCACAGAAAGAGAAGTTAAAGAAAGCCGAGTAACAACCAAAAGGTGAGTGTTGGTGGGCAGCGCCCCCCCTCAGAGGGAGGGGCCATTTTCTGGGCATGGAGTATGGGTCACTGGGGGTGAGCTGGGGAGAGGTAGTTGTGAATTTCCTGCATTGTGCAGGGGGTTGGACTAGATGACCCTGGTGGTCCCTTCCAACTCTATGAGTATTGGACTAAGAATGCAGCACAGCAGCTCTCATGTCAATGTTTGCTTTTCTTTGCTTCCCCCCCTTCAGATTGTACCACGTGTGCATTTGTCGTGGGGAATACAGAAGCATCAGCTGCCAAACTTACTGCGTCCAAGCCTTGTCTGAGTAACAGAGGGAGGAAAGAGAGCACAGGGGCTGCGACCCCCCCAGGAGGAGGGGGAATGGGCTGCAGGTTCCTCCGCCCCCCCTCTTACATGTTGCCTTATCTCTTGACTTCTCCCCGTGGACACTCCAGTTTTTTGGGAAATGTCAGACGATTGTAAAGCACTCGACGCAGCCGCCATCTGGGAACTGAGCCACCGCTTGACTTTTTCTACCTTCCAATTCTGCTAGATAAAATTGCTCCCAGTTGGTTTTTCACTCGTGCCTGCGCTGCTTTTTTCCCCACTTCAGCTTCTTCCTCCTTTGGGGCTGTTTTCTCACAGCTAATGGAACAAAGGACACTAGTCCGTAATACTTCGACACGGTATTGCGGCAAACTGTTCCTGATCATCCTCTCTCCCATGCTATGGGCATAAACTAGGGCTGTCCCTGTGTCTTAACAGCAGCCCCCACCCTAGAACAGAGGTTGCCCCCCAATGTGGTTGCCCACTAAGTGTTTTTAGAAAGCGGGCAGGGCTGAGGGGTACTTCTGCCCAGCAAAGCCTTTGGCAGCAGAGACCACCACAGCACGAGGACCATCACCGTGTGCCTTAAGGTCAGCTGCGGCAGCCTGTAGGCTCAAAATGGTTGGGGGAACCCTGCCCTAAAACCTAGCTGGTGAAACTCTTCCTGGCAGAGTCGATAGGAACAATTTCATCTACTGTAAGTAGACTAGGATAGCAACTCCCACACTCCTGTTGCAGTTTTGCAGGACAGAAAGCCTTGAACACATCAGTCATTGCCTTAAAGGAGAAGAACCCCAAGGGATGAGAATTCTCATGTCACTACAAGCTGCTGCATAGCTATCCTGTCTAGTCAGCCAAGTTGTTCTGGGGGGTATGGCATTCTTGGTATTATGGGAGGCTAGGTGCTCTTTTTTTGTGGGGGGAGTATGCACACCTGCCAAAAATCAAGCCTGACTCAGATCAGCCAAGGCTTAACATTGAAACAGTCCTCTAGCTGCTCAAGAAGTTGGATTCCTACCAATCTCAAATGTTTATTTGCCACAAAACATAAAAGACTATCTGAACTCCCACAGGGAGGGGATGCAACAGGTAGAACCCTGCAACACACTCTAACTCCACAACCTGGAGTTATCACACTGAGTTCGACGGCACAAAAGCCACACGAGTGAGAGTTCACACCACTCCCCACATCTCCTCGAAAGCGGTGGTGATCTTAGCGCAAGTCAAGGCAGCAGAGAGTGGATAGTTGCTGATTGAGATGGTCTTCTCTGTGTAGTCCACGTTCATCTGGGAAAAGAAAAAACGCTGTCATCTACCACCAGTGCCTTCTAGGGAAAGTGGTTTGCTATTGTGATACTCAATTCTTCACCAATCTGATTCTAGAAGGATTGTCATCTACACCATGAAACAAGTGCCTTTTTTTTCTACACCCACACTCCGACCAGGTAGCATGACTGCTAGTGGAAAAATACTTTCAGTAAAAAAGTCACAGCCACTCAACCCAAGCATAAGCCCTGTAAAGCAAGCCTGTATTTGCCTATCTTACAAGTAGTAGTCTTACTACTAGTAAAAATGGATACTAGTCATAACGCGCACCTATTCTCTCCAGGATCAGAGGAGCATGCCTATTAGATGCTTTCGAACACAGGCAGGATAATGCTGCTGCAGTTTTGCTTGTGGGCTTCCTGGAGGCCCCTGGATGGCCACCGTGTGCACAGGCTGCTGGACTTGATGGGCCTTGGTTTGATCCAGCAGGGCCATTCTTATGTTCTTACGAAAGGTCAGACACTGTGAGATGTCACTGGGGAAAGTGCCCGGGGTCAAGCCCACATGGTAACAGTAATTGCCTCCCAACAAACAGACCCAGTGGGCATATGTGCTCCTTACCGAGCCGTGGGCAAAAGCTCCCACAACGATGGCCATGGGATCTGTGGGAGGGACCAGGTCACGAACATCTGTCACAGTAGGAGCAGAGAAAGATGTGCCTAACTTCATGCAGCCCACAGGAAGATGATCAGACACTGGATTCTTAATCACCTACAGAAAAGAAAATACAGGATTAGCTTAGAAGCAAGTCATAGAGTTGGAAGGGACCACCAGGGTCATCTAGTCCAACCACCTGCACAATGCAGGAAATTCACAACTACCTCTCCCCCACTACCTCTCCCCACACCCTATTCCATGCCCAGAAGATGGGGAGGAAACCCTCCAGGATCCCTGGCCAATCTGGCCTGGAGGAAAATTGCTTCATGACCCCAAAGTGGTGAAGTAGAAACAAAACCAATCATTCTATGTACTAGCGGTAGCATTACCTTTAACAGCTTCTGAGGCCCATCAGCAGCTCTTACACTGAATTTATGCAGTAGTTGAACTAACGAGAGAGAGAGAGACATGGAGAGAAGATACTTTAGATCTGAGTTACTCAAAGGGATGCATCAAGACAGCAGACCAGAGAGATCTTTACCCTGCTGGTTTCTGATCAGTGAATACTTGGAACTTTGCTTTAAGAACTGGCCTACACTGAAGAATGAAACTGAACTCGCCAGGCAGACCTATGCCCTGTTAAATCACTGGCCATTCTAGCAGTGCCAGGCCTCCATTTAGAAAAGCCCCAAACAGTTCATATACCAGTAATGGTATGATTGCTTAAAGTTGAATGAAAGGCAGTACTCGGGGACAGGTAGCACCCTGTTGCCTCCAGCCTCTGCAGTCTGACAGGGTGGTGTAGTTGGAAGCTGCGCATTACCAATGAGCAGCCCTTCAAAGCCGCGTGCACTAGAAACTCCACCGAGTTATACTGATTCACTGGAGAGCTCCAGTCAAAAACGCAGCTTGTTTCTTCAAATCAAGTCTCTCGGCTCCCCTTATCTAGGGCCCTCTAGTAGGTTTTCCCCTCTCCAGCCTATTTCAGTTTCCTATTTCTTAGCTCAATACCTGTCTTCTCCTCCCAGTCGAAGCCTAGCTTCCCTCGCTGAAATGTTACTGCTTATCTGTTGTCTGTTGTTGATGCTTTTCCTTTTTCAGCAGAAGGGTTTTTTTAAGTATTCTGTGATGTGCCAGAGGTTCACTGACATTACATAAGAATATTAAGAAAGGCCATGCTGGATCAGACCAAGGACCATCAAGTCCAGCAGTCTGTTCACACAGTGGCCAACCAGGTGCCTCTAGGAAGCCCACAAAAAAGGCAACTGCAGTAGCATTGCCCTGCCTGTGTTCCACAGCACCTAATATAATAGGCATGCTCCTCTGATCCTGGAGAGAATAGCTTTGCATCATGACTAGTATCAATTTTTACTTGTAGCCATGAATACTCCTCTCCTCCATGAGCATGTCCACTCCCCTCTTCAACCCTTCCAAGTTGGCAACCATCACCACCTCCTGGGGCAGGATGTCCCACAGTTTAACTATGCGTTGTGTGAAGAAATACTTCCTTTTATCTGTTTTGAATCTCTCACCCCCCAGCTTCAGCAGATGACCCCACGTCCTAGTATTATGAGGGAGAAAAGCTTCTCCCTGTCCTCATCATGCATAATTTTAATAGATCTCTTTCATGTCTCCCCTTAACCGCCTTCTTTCTAAGCTAAACAGCCCTAACTACTCCTCATAGGGCAGTTGCTCTAGTCCACTGATCATTTTGGTTGCTCTGAACAAGGTTGTGGTCATAATCTGGAAAACACGTGCGCCTTTTTCAGTCGCTGCACAGCGCCCAGGTGCAATGCAGCTTCAGCCCCTCCAAGTCCTGTAGTTTGCATAATGATCTGCACCAGCAGGCCTGAGATAAGGGGTCAGCGAACAAACCAGAGGAGGTACAATATGGGAGACGCTACTGGTTCAGTGCGCCACAACCCCATCTATAAGAAAAGAACAGCTATGTCAAGAATGACCAAAGAACATACAGAACTCTGTAGACTGGATTTGCTGGCCTAGACCATCCCTCCTTTTCTCTCCCAGTCATGACGTTTTATTTAGCGAAAAGGAGGCTTGGGTTTCAGCCCTCTTACCCATAAGGCCACAGAAACGATCAAAAGTCCGAGGGATTCTTGTCTGAGGGTTGACTTCGATTAGGACATTCTTCTCTGTGTGGATATAAACCTGGAGGAGACCGGCCCGATTCAGGGGACTGTCCATGAGCATCAGGAGGCTCTGGAGAGAAAGAGGCAAACGAGATTCAGCTGCCAAAAAAGGAAACGCAGAAGTAAAACTGGACAGAAGGTTTGAACGTAGCCCAGGGTGTGAAATGGCAGCATCTGGGAGAAACCATGGTGCTAAGCACCCCCAATAAAAACAGCAAAGGCCATGAGCATTTAGGAATGTCTTGGATTCAAGACAAATAGAATTACCAGTGGCAGAAAAGAGCAAGAGTCCAGTAGCACCTTAAAGACTAACTTTCTGGCAGGATATCAGCTTTCGTGAGTCACAGCTCACTTCTTCAGAAAAGAGCAAGAGTCCATTAGCACCTTAAAGACTAACAAAATTTCTGGCAGGGTAGGAGCTTTCGTGAGCCACAGCTCACTTCTTCAGATACAGCTAGAATGTGATTCCACCTATCCTTAAGTAGAGACGAGTGAATTAGATACACAATGGCAATGTAAAATGTCAAAAGCAAGTAAATGACATAAGCAGGTGGGGTTGGATTAGGTATGATATGCAGAGAGGTAGTAAGTGTGGAGAAATCAGCATTGGTAATGAGACTGGAATCCCAGATCTCTATTAAGTCCCAGAGAATGCATAGTCTTGAGCTTCATTGTTAGTTGTAATTCAGCAGAATTACCAGTGCTATTTTTTGTGACTAAATTCCCATAGAACAGTTTCCCAGCTACTACTTTAACAATCCGGACACCGTGAGGGCTAGACTCACGGTCTGTAAGCAACCCAACTCCTTTCATTATACGCTAAGCACATACTTGATGGGTGATGTCTGGTCGAACACTTCCTGGGTCCCGGCCGTTCCGAAGCAGCACCGATTTATGCTTGTCGCAGTTCAGTAATTCATACGTTTTCCCAACCTGGAATTACGATAAGAAGGGAAACACTATCACAAATGTTAAATCTAATCCAGCACTTGACCTCCAGTAGGGGCCGGGGGTTTCAGAAGCTCACAAGCAGGCCAGGAAGGCAAAGCACCTCCCCTTTGGGGCTGCCTAGCCACGCCACCAGGAATTCAGATGTGTATCACTTCAGGGCACAGAGGGTGCTCTTAGCGATCATGACTTCAATGGTTGGCCTCTCCTCTGATCCAAGAGACAGCTGTGCAGCACCTGAGGACTCTGGACGACCCAGGTTCAAACCCTCAGTATTGCAGGATGGTCACTCAGCCTCACTTTCTCTCATAGGGCTGTGTGAACACGAAAGGGAAGCCCATGTTCCACAGCCTATGTTCCTTAAAAGAAAGATGGGCTAAAGTGCACTGTAGAGGTTCTGTGTAGGCTGCTCTGGCTAAGGACTATCTGTGGACCTGCTAACCTTCTTTTCAAATCTGTACAGGCCTTTAAAACAGCCTTCAGAAGCGTTTGGTCTACACACAAGTAGCAAAGGAAAGGGGGCAACAGCCTCAGGCTGCACTTTACCAGTACGGCTTTAGATGATAATAACATAAGAAAAGTCCTGCTGGATCATCAAGTCCAGCAGTCTGTTCACACAGCGGCCAACCAGGTGCCTCTAGGAAGCCCACAGACAAGACGACTGCAGCAGCATTATCCTGCCTGAGTTTCACAGCACCTAACATAATTATATGTAACACAATTATAATAAAAACATAAGAAAGGCCCTGCTGGATCGGATCAAGGTCCATCAAGTCCACAGTGGCCAACCAGGTGCCTCTAAGAAGCCCACAAACAAGATGACTGCAGCAGCATTATCCTATCTGTGTTCCACAGCACCTAATATAATTATATATAATACAATTATCATAAGAACATAAGAAAGGACCTGCTGGATCAGACCAAGGCCCATCAAGTCCAGCAGTCTGGTTCACATAGTGGCCAACCAGGTGCTTCTAGGAAGCCCACAAGCAAGATGACTGCAGCAGCATTATCCTGCCTGTGTTCCACAGCACCTAATATAAAAACGTATAATTATAATAAGAATATAAGAAAAGCCATGCTGGATCAGACCAAGGCCCATCAAGTCCAGCAGTCTGTTAGCACAATGGCCAACTAGGTGCCTCTAGGAAGCCCCCTAACAAGACGACTGCAGCAGCGCCATCCTGCCTGTGTTCCACAGCACCTAATATAACAGGCGTGCTCCTCTGATCCCAGAGAGAATAGGAATGCTTCATGATTAGTATCCATTTAGACTACTAGCCATGGATAATAGCATACCTATTATCTCCAGGATCAGAGGAGTATGCCTATTATATGCGGTACCGTGGAGCACAGGCGGGATGGTGCTGCTGCAGTCGTCTTGTTTGTGGGCTTCCTGGAGGCCCCTGGTTGGCCACTGTGTGAAGACCGTTGGCCTTGATGGGCCTTGGTCTGATCCTGCAAGGCTTTTCTTATGCTCTTATTGTAATTATATCATATATAATTATATTAGGTGCCGTGGAAGATAGGCAGGATAATGCTGCTGCGGTTGTCTTGTTTGTGGGCTTCCTGGAGGCCCCTGGTCGGCCACTGGGTGAACAGATTGCAGGACTGGATGGGCCTGGGTCTGATCCTGCAAGGCTTTTCTTATGCTCTTATTGTAATTATATCATATATAATTATATTAGGTGCCGTGGAAGACAGGCAGGATAATGCTGCTGCGGTCGTCTTGTTTGTGGGCTTCCTGGAGGCCCCTGGTCGGCCACTGGGTGAACAGACTGCTGGACTGGATGGGCCTTGGTCTGATCCAGCAGGGCTTTTCTTATGTTCTTACTATAATTATATTATATAGAATTATATTAAGTGCTGTGGAACACAGGCAGGACAACGCTGCTGCACTCGTCTTGTTTGTGGGCTTCCTGGAGGCCCCTGGTTGGCCCCTGTGGGAACAGACTGCTGGACTGGATGGGCCTGGGTCTGATCCAGCAGGGCTTTTCTTATGTTCTTACTATAATTATATTATATAGAATTATATTAGGTGCCGTGGAGCACAGGCAGGATGGTGCTGCTGCAGCCCTCTTGTTTGGGGGCTTCCTGGAGGCCCCTGGTTAGCCCCTGTGGGAACAGACTGCTGGACTGGATGGGCCCTGGTCTGATCCAGCAGGGCTTTCCTTATGACCTTAAGCTCTTTCTCTCCCCGCACCTTCACCGTCTCCAGCGACGCGCCCTCCAGGATCACCACCAGTCGCCGCTTCCCCCCCGCCCGGCGAAGGCCCGCGCCGCCTTTGGGCTCGGCCGCCTCTTCCCCGGCCGCCCGGGGCCGCTTCCTCGCGGGGGCCGCCATCTCGAACCCCGACCGATCCTCACGCTTCTCCCGGCGGCCGTCAAGACCCGCTCACTTCCGGTTCCACAACTCCTTCCGCCCTTAGCGTCATGGAATATCAACATTAAAGGCTCGCCACAGAAAGAGACAGCCGTAAAGCGCGCCACGGCACGCGTGAAATAGAAATAAACCTGAGACTGTATTTTTTTTCCAACGCGCCGTTCTAGGCTATGGAGTCTCTATGGTGAACGCTCTGCGCATTTTCGATTGGATTTTTTAAAAAGCATTTCCGGTCGGACGCCGGAAGTTCTGTCAGGTTTGATTTGACACCTGATGGCCACCGTATCTGCACCCGGAGGCTTGGCTCCTTTTCCAGTCGACCTTGGCGTTTTAAAAGGCCGACAATGGGCGGGGGGGGGGCGGGACATGGATCTTAAAACCATCCCCGTCTGCTTCAGAAATAACGGCTTCACGTCCGGACGCCATCTTGCAAGCGGGCAGAGCCACTTCCGGCGCGACCCGCCCTCCAGCTAAGGCGCTTACATCGCCGTCACTTCCGGTGTCCTTCTCTCTCTGGAGGAGCGGCGTGGTGGGGAGGTGAGGGGGGTTGCGGCGCTTGTAGGGCGGAGGCTTTTGCGGGGCTGTTGTTCAGGGGAGGAGGGGGGAGACTTGGGGAGGTCCACACCTAAGCCTGGTCCCGCAGGTGTAAGCCGTCCTCGGTTCAGCAGGACTCCTCTCGAGTAAAGGCGTCTCTTTTAAGCCTAGTGTGGCGGACGCGATGGAGGGGGCCTCTTTCCCGCCATGGCCTGGGTTCCTATGTTTTAAAATTGGGTGGGGGTGGGGGTGTGGCGGACTTATTTCCCGCCAAAGTCTGGAATCCTGTTTTTTAAGCTGGAAAAATATTCCGGGGTGGAACTCCCTGCCCCAGGATGTGGTGGTGGCTGCCAACTTGGAAGGCTTGAAGAGGGGAGTGGACATGCTCATGGAGGAGAGGGCTATCCATGGCTACTAGTAAAAATGGATAGTAGTCATGATGCATGCATATCCCCTCCAGGATCACAGGAGCATATTAGGTGCTGTGAAACACAGGCAGGATAACGCTGCTGCAGTCGTCTTGCTTGTGGTCTTCCTGGAGGCACCTGGTTGGCCACTGGGTGAACAGACTGCTGGACTTGATGGGCCTTGGTCTGATCCAGCAGGGCTTTTCTTATGTTCTTAATATAATTATTATTATATATAATTATTATATATAATTATTATATATAATTATATTAGGTGCTGTGGAACACAGGCAGGACAATGCTGCTGCTGTCGCCTTGCTTGGGGGCTTCCTAGAGACCCCTGGTTGGCTGCTGTGCGAACAGACTGCTGGACTTGATGGACCTTGGTCTGATCCAGCAGGGCTTTTCTTACGTCTGGAGGATCTTCAGAGGTTAACTCAAGGAAGAAAACACTCCTAAAAGCCCTTTCACCGCCACCCCCCCCCAAGTATGACATAATTTCTGAGTGCGTGCACCGTGCGAGATTCCTTAAAGTCTGTGTGGATCCAAAGGACAATCCCAAAGGAAAAACCATGTTAAATCTGTTATTATATGGTTTTCATTTTGGGGTGTTTCTGAGCCTGTACAAAATGCCTCTGCTTGCTGAGACTTGGTTTCTGTGTTGTTCTAAAACACAATGCAATTTTTAAAAGATAGAAGCTAAAAATTCATTGTAGTCAAGTCAGTGTTCCTCTTGTTGCTGTTCTGAAAGGCACACAACTCCCAAGTGCAGAGAAATCGTATCAAAAGGATTTTTCATGCACGTGTGTTAATGGCAACGCCCCATTCCCAACCCAACTTCCGGCCTTTATTTCCTCCTTTCCTGGCAACGGGAGAATGAAAAAACTAGTTGGCAATTCTAGTTGAGTGTTTATGAATGGGCAGCAATATGTGGGGTTGCAGGACTTCGGGTGTTCATTCTGTGGCCCTGTCTCCACCTCAAGGTCGCCATGGCTCAGAGCCTGAAGGACTTTGCTGGGCGCTTGCCTGCCGGCCCTCGCGGGATGGGCACAGCCCTGAAACTGCTGTTGGGTGCTGGAGTGGCAGCTTACGGTGTCCGGGAATCTGTCTTCACTGGTGAGTCTTGGTTCTAAACCAGGGGTGTCAAACTCATTTGTTATGTGGGCCGAATATGACATAAATGTCACTTGGCCGGGCCATGTGTACCATGAAATTTAATGCCAAGTACCAGAGGTGCAATCTTTATAGAAGACACAGGCAAAGCCAATTAATTATATTAATTTTTACGTTTTTTTTTACTTAAAATACAAACATGTTTAAAACAGTAACACTTTTTCAGTATTTTATTTTACAGTCTTTGATAATTGACACCTTGGGGGTGGGGGGGATGCCTCAGCTGGTGAGCCTCCATTGTGCTCGCCAGCCAAGATTGGGATGGGGGGTGGCTGGCTTGCGGGCCGGATAAGAGCTCTCAAGGGGGCCGAATCCGGGCCCCAGTCCTTATGTTTAACACCCCTGTTCTAAACCATTTTGTTTTCTCCTCTCCTCCTGCGCGCCACTAAGCGATAACTTCTAACTACTTTTTAATCTCTCTTTTCCATAGTTGATGGTGGCCAAAGAGCGATATTCTTCAACCGCATTGGAGGAGTTCAGCTGGACACTGTTCTTGCCGAGGGACTGCATTTCAGGTGTCTGGCAAGGAGTGCTTTCTCACAAGAAGAATGCTTCGAATTTGTCATTCGATCCCAGTATTTTTTTAGCAGAGACTTTTTTCTAAAAGAAGCAAGCTTGATTTATTTACGCCGAAATTATTTTCACTGTTCATTTATTAAGAAGAGCTTTTCATTATGATAAAGTTATCTGTTTCTGCTGATAGTTGTGATCTGAAAGCTCAGGTAGAGAACTGCTTGTGAGAAAGGGAGCCCTGAAACACCAACAATTACTTATTGTTGCTTTAGTGTATTGGGGCGGACAAGAAGCAAGTGGGGGAGGGGCTGTGTTGCAGTGGTAGACCATCTGCTTGGTCCCAGGCTCAATCCCCAACATCTCCAGTTAAAAGAGCTAGGTAGTAAGTGATGGGAAAGGCCTCTGCCTGAGAGCTTGGAGTGCTACTGCCAGTTTGAGTAGACAGGAGTGACTTTGATAGAGCAAGGGTCTTTCAGTATAAGCCAGCTTCATGTGTTCAAGTGCAATGGAAATTACAGTGTTTGGTCAGGCAGTATATGTTTCTGATCCATACCAAGTAATGAGAGAAGTCAGTATTTGTTTCTTCAGTTATAAAATGTTCTTTTTTCACAGGTCTGTGTGATTGGGGGGGGGCATCGGAATTCTTATATTGACATAATTTGCTCTTTTATTTCCCCCCCCCCTTTAGAATTCCATGGTTTCAGTACCCAATAATTTATGACATTCGAGCTCGGCCCCGCAAAATTTCCTCACCAACAGGTTCCAAAGGTGAGGACGGAACGACATACGCGGTCTTCTGCATCCTTCTGTCATTCTTTCATGGAACACACTTTCATAGACGATAGAGCAATTCATGGCTACTAGTAAAAACGGATACTAGCCATGATGCATACCTATTCTCTCCAGGATCAGAGGAGCATTCCCATTATATTAGGTGCTGTGAAACACAGGCGGGATAATGCTGCTGCAGACATCTTGCTTGTGGGCTTCCTAGAGGCTCCTGGTTGCCCACTGTGTGAACAAACTGCTGGACTTGATGGGCCTTGGTCTGATCCAGCAGGGCTTTTCTGATGTTCTTACTATAATTATATATAATTATATTGAGTGCTGTGGAACACAAGCAGGATAATGCTGCTGCAGTCTTGTTTGTGGGCTTCCTAGAGGCACCTGGTTGGCCACTGTGTGAACAAACTGCTGGACTTGATGGGCCTTGGTCTGATCCAGCAGGGCTTTTCTTATGTTCTTTGGCCAGGGTGTGCATGCGAGAGAAGTCTGCCCGTGGGGTCCTATATGGGGAAGGGGCTACAGCAGTGCAGGGGGTAAGCAGACTGGCTTCCCGGGACCACGGCCGACGGTCTTCTCCCTCTAGATCTGCAGATGGTGAACATCTCCTTGCGGGTCCTGACACGCCCCAACGCCATGGAGCTGCCCACCTTGTACCAGCGCCTTGGTCTCGACTACGAAGAAAGAGTCCTGCCGTCCATCGTCAACGAAGTGCTCAAAAGCGTGGTGGCGAAGTTCAACGCCTCGCAGCTCATTACCCAGCGTGCTCAGGTGTGTTCCCTTCTCTCTCCCTGGTGGGTTTAATAGATTCCTCCTGGAAGGCTGGGCGACATCCACCAGTGATGGTTGCCAAGTCTGCAGATCACTCTGCACGCTTCCCTCTACTTTGATGGTTTTGGTCGTCGAGCATCGAGCGCGCTTTCTGAGCTCCTTGGAAATCGTGAGTTTGTCACCGGCTGTGAGCTGGAAGGTGCGGCAAACCCGGCACTGCTGACGGGGACCAAAAGTGATGCGGGTCTGTTTTGGCCTTGTTGCTGCAGGTGTCTCTGCTCATCCGGCGGGAGCTCACGGAACGGGCCAAAGACTTCAGCCTCATTCTCGATGACGTGGCCATCACGGAGCTGAGCTTCAGCCGGGAGTACACGGCGGCGGTGGAGGCCAAGCAAGTGGGTGAGTCAATGCTAAACTTCCCGGAAAGTGGGGGAGGCAGTTCTTCAGGAGCCCTCACCAGCTGTCTGTCTTTGGCCAGGAGGGTGATGATTTCGTTCTAAGGTCACCAAATGACCAGGAGCTGTTTTGAAGTGCCTCTATTGGCAGAGGCCACACTGTTGCCTGGATGCTGCTGTTTGCCACTGGTGTGTCATGATGGCCTCACTGCACCAGTTTGCCTCTGACCTAGTGTTTGCCTCTCCGAACTCTCTCAGCCCCACCTACCTCATAAGGTTGTTGTGGGAAGGGAAGGGGATTGTAAGCTGCTTTGAGACTCCTTAAAGGTAGAGAAAAGCGGGGTATAAAAACCAACTCTTCTTTTTCTGTTTGCCACCGGTGTGTCATGGTGGCCTCACTGCAGAGGCAAACTAGTGTCTGAACCCACCTGTCTGAAACCAGGGAGAGCTGTGCCAGTGGAAAAGCTTCTGTTTCACATGCAGAAGGTCACAGCTTCAATCCCTGCATCTCCAGTTGAGAGGATCAGGTAATGGATGCTGTGAAAGACCTCTGTCTGAGTCCCTGGAGAGCTGCTGCCAGTCTTAAGTAGACAATGATGAACCAGTTGTCTGATTCAGTATAGGACAGATTCAAATGCTAATCTCCAGATCAGTGATCCTTCCCCCCCCCCCTTCTTTTGAACTTTTACTTACAGTTCAGACTCTGGTTTAATATGTTGGTGAGAACTAGGTTAGAATTCTCTTCCCTTCCCTAGCAGTGGCAGCATAAAATGAGGGCACTGGTAGGACAATCCTAAATAGAATTACACCCTTCTAAGTCCTTTGTAATCAATTAGCATACAAGAGCGTAACTTTCTTTAGGAACATATGGACATAATGTACATAAGTCTGACATCAAAAACCAGTGGGGGGAAAATTTTAACCTTCCAGGACATTCAGTTGCTGATTTAAGAGTAGCAGTTCTCTTACAAAGGGATTTCAAAGGGAGATTAGAAAGAGAGAATTACAGCTAATTACAACTAATAATGAAGCTCAAGATTATTCATTCTCCTGGACTTAATAGAGATCTGGGATTCCTGTCTCATTACCAGTGCTGATTTCTCCACGCCTACTACCCCTCTGCATATCACACCTAATCCAATCATGCCTGCTAATGTCATTTACTTACTTTTGTCATTTATATTGCCATTGTGTGTCTGATTCACTCTACTTAAGAATTGATGGAATCACATTCTAGCTGTATCTGAAGAAGTGAGCTTTAACTTACAAAAGCTCACACTCTGCCAGAAATTTTGTTAGTCTTTAAGGTGCTACTGGACTCTTGCCCTTTTCTGTTGCTATTGACAGACTAACTAGGCTACCCATTGTGATCTCCTAGATGGAATAGAAACCTGGGATTTATGTCTCATTACCAGTGCTGATTTCTCCACATCTCCCACCTCTCTGCATATCATACCTAACCCAATCACGCCTGCAAATGTAATTTACCTGATATTTACATTTGCATGTTATTGCCATTGGGTGTGTGAATTCACTCTTCCCTACTTAAGGTTAGATGGAATCACATTCTAGCTGTATCTAAAGAAGTGAGCTGTGGCTTACGAAAGCTCATACCCTGCCAGTAATTTTGTTAGTCTTTAAGGTTCTACTGGACTCCTGCTCTTTTCTACCTTCTTTAGGAATACACCATAAGGTTGAGATAAGCAGAAGCATGGCCTGCTGAACATAATAGATTTATTCCTGAGGGAGTACACCTAGGGTTAGTTGGGTCGTCGTGCCCCCCAGGATCCTTGAAAGTAGCTGGTACAGAGGAAAGGATCCTTCCGAGGGCTGTGTTTGATTCCCAGGCTCATGGGTGCTCTTGGCTTCTCTTCCGCAGCTCAGCAAGAAGCACAGCGGGCCCAGTTTCTAGTGGAGAAGGCCAAGCAGGAGCAGAGACACAAGATTGTTCAGGCCGAGGGGGAAGCCACGGCTGCCAAGATGATATCCTTGCCTCGTTGTGCGCAGCCGGGCTGATGCGGTGGGAGGCGAATGGGATTCCGCCTGCCAGCAGCAATGGGACAGCAGCGATGCCCATTGGAGCACTGTGGGCTTTTGGGAGCAGGTTTAACCAATGGGTTTTCAAGCTGGTTCCCCCCACCCCAGAAGATAGCAGAACGTGAGTCGGGAGTCTGAGCTCCAAAACTTTGAGAGCCTATTGCCTTAACTAGTTCCGTACCTCGGGGAAGCCCTCGGCAAGAACCCCGGGTATATCAAGCTCCGCAAGATTCGTGCTGCCCAGAACATCTCCAAGACGGTGAGTTTTGGGGAAGTGGGGCTACTGCACACCCCAGTACCACTGCTGTGCCGGGCCAGGTGATGAGCCAAAGGCGAATACGATCTGCTTCTCTCGGCCCCTTCCTCTTGGCCCTCGGGGCCTTGCTCAGGGGCCCCGGGCGGACCGACCTCGGTCTGTGCATCTTGGCCAGGGGTCCGGGAGACTCTGACCCCTGCTGTAAAAGCAGACCCACAGTGCCTTCCAAGTGCCGCACCTGGCCATGGCCCCTCGCAGACCCTGGTGTGCCACCGGTCCGGGAAAGGCTTACATGGAAAGAAAAAAGGGGGGGGCAGAGAAGCAGAATGAGCTGGAGCATTTCGAAGGCTGATGGCCCTAGCTTGGAGGGAGTCCATGACGGAGCCAGGCTGGGACATTGTTCATATTCAGAATGAACGCCAGGAATTCATTCTCTCCTCCTTCGGAGGTTTTTAAGCAAAGGCTAGATAGCCATCTGTCAGCAATGCTATTCTATGACCTTAGGGAGATCATGAGAGGGAGGGCAGGAAGGGCTGCGTCAGTGTTTTGCCTCCGTGGCTCTTTCTTACATGCCCAAGGAAATGCCGATCGCCACTCTGCGGTCAGGAAGCAGTTTTCCTCTAGGCCAGATTGGCCAGGGATCCTGGAGGTTTTTTTTAGCCATCTTCTGGGCATGTAAGAAAGGCGTCACTGGGGGTGTGGGGTGGGGGAGGTAGTTGTGAATTTCCTGCATTGTACAGGGGGTTGGACTAGATGACCCTGGTGGTCCCTTCCAACTCTGTGATTCAGGTGCAGTTCAAGCTTATGAACTCCCAAGTTTTTCTGGGTGTTTTCTCTACTGCTTCCTGAGTTTGTGATCTCCTTGGGTTGATTTTTTGGTTTTAGGATTTGGCATTGAGCTTTGTTAAAACAGTAGTCTAGTGCAAATTGTCATTCTATAGAAACCTGATTCGACTCCCTTCTCAGTGCTGGCTGACCTGTGGACTAGAGGTTTGGTCGCAAGCTGTCCTCTGATGGCCATCTGCTCCCACCTCTCCCCTGCTTCTCTTGCAGATCGCTTCTTCCCAGAACCGCGTTTATCTCACGGCTGACAACTTAGTGCTGAATCTACAGGAGGAGGCTTTTACTAGGTAAGGTGGTTTGAGAAGGGCCAGTCACAGCTCTCTTAGAGCTCTCTCAGTCCCGCCTACCTCACAGGGTGTCTGTTGTGGGGAGGGGAAGGGAAGGCGATTGTAAGCCGGTTTGATTCTTCCTTAAGTAGTAGAGAAAGCCGGCATTTAAAAACCAACTCTTCTTCTACCTCACAGGGTGACTGTTGTGGGGATGGGAAGGGAAGGTGATTGTAAGCCAGTTTGATTCTTCCTTAAGTGGTAGAGAAAGTCGGCATATAAAAATCAACTCTACTTCATCATCCCCAAAGGGTGCTTTTGAGTTCTGTGTCCCAAATACGATATAGGGAGGGGGGGTCTAAAGGCCGGGGATGAATGTAGAAATTGGCCCTGCACAGTGCCTGAATTTGAGATCACTGGGGAGCCAGATCTGGGTTGCCTTCATACATGCAAAGAAGCAGGTCAAGGGTCCACAGAACTTTCTAACCTTCCATGTTTCTCTCTCCTCCTCCCCGCCCCTGATGCTTCTCTGGATGCAGAGGAAGGTAAGACGTTGGGTTTTTCCCCCTGATTCTTTAACAAATTGTGGGGAAGGGAAAAATGTTTACAGGAGACTTGTAGCGATGTGCAAATCAGGACCAGGGGGCTGGAGGGGCGGATGGATTAGGCTGAAGTTTGGAGGCTGTTGTGGAACAGTAGATGGGAGCCTTTCATCTTGGGAAAGATGAAAGGCGGGAGAACCCGATTTTCTGCCTTTTTGTACGAGAGCCAGCGCAGTGGTTCTTTGTGGGGGGGCATCTTTAGGACAAATCAGGAGTTTGATCTCTGAAAAAGGGCTGCTGGGGCAGGAAACAAAGTCCAATTTCAGTGTTCTGTTTTCTGCAGACACCATTAATTCTGAAATCCACTATTCTGCTGATACCGTAAATTCTGAAATCAACTATTCTGTCTGCAGAAAAGAAAACTAAGAATGTTGCCCACACAAGGCTTCCCCCCGCCAAATTCTCCCGTTAAAGAATATATTCCAGTGTAGCTTTCCTTAGCAACAAGCTTCTTGAGACTACCTCGCAAGGATGTGAAACATGAGTTGAAGTTACACCCCTGTACGGCAGGCTCTGTAATCCCTGACAGGCGTTTTTGCCGCAGGCCGCAGACGGCTTTTCAAGGTTGCGGCGCAGAAGCAGGGCTTGTTGAGCAGAGGCAGCAATTGGGGCGGGGGGCGTGGACGAGAGGAGTGCATTGTTGACAGGTTTGGGGAGGACTCCTCACCTTCCCAGTCCTTGGCGACCGTCGGACTTTGTGCTTGTCGGCTTGTCCCTCGCGCGTCTTGCGCAGGGGCCGGAATTGGCCAGGGGGGTGGGAATTTGTAGCCCCCGAGCAAATTGGTTACCAGGCCCCGTTGCAGATCCTTTATCTGTGTGCCCTTTGCCCGGAACAGTGTTGACACTCCAAGTCCTCCCTTTAGATGGTGCGTGCAAAGAGCAGGAATGCAAACATGTTTTGGCAGCAGCTACAGGGAGGAAAAGCTGGAGTGTGGCTGGCAGTGGTTTCTTTTCTCGGTGCTGCATTCTTCCTCGGGCAGGGATTAATCAAAGAACTGGCTTCAAGGCCCTCCCTTGGTAGGGACTGCCTTGGCTGGTAGCCGGTTTGTCGCATGACTCCCCGTTTCATGCGGTTCCCAAGCGACACCCTGAAAGAGACCCTGGATTTGTACTCTGAGAATCCAATGTTCTGATTCGGCCTTGCCTCTAAGGAAGGCTGTCAGAGAGGAAAGGGGTTCGCACACAGAGGGCAAGGGAAGAGACAAAAACATAGGCTGGGCTGTCGAGAAATCAGGAGAGAGAGGGGTAAAGAACCCCTCAAAAGATGGGGAGAAAGCAAAGGCTAGAAAAGTGTGAGATGACCATGGGGATTTAGAAGGGATGGGAACACGGAGGACTTCAGTGAGGCTGGAGAAGTGTGACATGAAGAACCAAGCGGGGGAGGGGAGCGGTGAAGCTAGAGCGGCAAAGCCGCCTGCAGAAGAGAAGGGTGGACTTTGGAAGCAATCGTCTCAGCAGGTCCGAGGGATCAGCCAGGTGCCTCTCTCAACAGAAGCAGCCCCCCAAACCCCTCCTCTCTCCATTGTCTTGATCTGAATCTTAGCGGGATTAAACAGAGCGCAGGAGACAGAAGTTGCAGGCAGCCACGCCTGTAGGAGGAAGAGCTGCCTGCAGGCGCCCTGTGGCCAGTTTTCTAGGCTCCCGTGGCTCCTACTGGCCATCCAAGTTAGGAGTATCCTGCAGTCCCTTGTCACTGCAGAGCTTTTACTCTCGCTCATTCTAACGCCGCTCCTTCAGCGGTGTTAAATGGAAGATAACGATAACTTACCTTCTTCAGATAGATTGTGTCCGTGTGGTCTGGAGAGAGTTGGCACACTATTTCATATGGTGTTGGAATGCCCCCAGTGCGATTCTTATCGTGATCAACGGATTGCCCCAATTTTAATCAAATTTCCCCCCACCGTAACTAAAGATAAAATAGTCCCCTTTTTGCTGGTGGATGGAGATCCAAGAACAACACTGGCGGTGGCCAAGTGTCCCTCCACCATATTTTCCTTAAAGAAATAAAGGCTCCCCATTTACGGCTCAAGACCTTTGGGTCATGGGAGCTTGAAAAAGGAAAGGAAAAGAGCCAGCGTGGTGTAGTGGTTAAGAATGGTAGTTTGGAGCAGTGGAGTCTGATCTGGAGAACCGGGTTTGATTCCCCGCTCCTCCACATGAGCGGTGGAGGCTAATCTGGTGAACTGGATTTGTTTCCCCACTCCTACACACAAAGCCAGCTGGGTGACCTTGGGCTAGTCACAGTTCTCTCCAAACTCAGTCCCACCTACCTCACAAGGTGTCTGTTATGGGGAGAGGAAGGGAAGGCGATTGTAAGCCAGTTTGATTCTCCTTAAAAAGGTAGAGAAAGTCAGCATATAAAAACCAACTCTTCTTCTGTCCTGGTGTAGAGACTTGGGCTGCTTTTCAGCATCCTTCCGTTCCCTCCTGGGTCTAACTCGCATCATTCCTTGCACAGAATGCACCACCTTGCCGCTGCTTAAGGGCGGGTTCTGCCGGGTGACGTCAGTGCCTGGTTCTTCTGGCTCTGCTTTGGACTGACTGGGCAGGCCTGGTTCCAGTCCTGCGTCCCTCTCTGACGCCTCTCTTTTCCCTTCCAGCGACAGCCTCGTGATCAAACAAGGCAAGAAATGAAGAGGCAACCGCGGCCTCCCGGAATCATCCAGACGGCCGGTGGGACGGGCTTTGTGGGCAGCCTTGGAAGCCCCCATCCCAATCTCCTCTCCCAACTGCGAGGATTCCACTTAGCCTAAGCCTGCCTTTCCATTATCATTGTCACTTCTTTTTGCTAGCCCAGGTCACCGCTAACAAGCCGGGCTCCCGTTTCTGAGAACCGTGGGCAGCAGGAACCAGCTAGAGAGAATCCATCGTCACGATGATGTTGAGTCTTTGCTCTCTCGGACAGCTTTGGATCCCCTCGGGAAGGGGTGGGCAGCAGAGAATTTGCAGAATTTCCCTCTTCTCGGGCTGTTGGCTGATTATTGTTATTTTTTAATGATCATCAGATGATTGCTGTCCTCTTCCTGCTGGCTTTGTGAGAGGCCTTAGGGTCATAGAATAGCCTGTCTCTCTCTTCAATGAGTATCTTCTTTTCTTTCCCCCGCCCCTTCACCCACCACCCTCGTAGGGTGGCTCATCTCAGGACTTGACAGGTCACGGGGCTTTGGCAAAGCGCGGCGATCGCCGTTTCTACCCAGAGTTTGATTTCACAACTTTCTAAAAATAAATTCCAGTCCGAAACTTCTGATAATGATGTTGTGTGGTGCTGAATGCTGCTCAGGGATTGCAGTCTTTAACAAGAAGGTTCACCTGCCGAGGGGGGAAAGGGTGTCATGGATCTCCTGGCATGAGATGGTCCTCTGGTCATTTATGAATGGGTGCTTTCACTTACGTTCACCCCCTGTCTATCACAGTTGTTCTTTGGAGTTATATGCATGAGTTTTCCCTCCATTAGAGATGACCTCGCTGCCAGCCCTTGCAAATCCCAGGACTTCCCGTTCCTCTGTTAACCCAATTCTTCTCTCTCCCCTGAGCTCAGCCCACTTGAAATCCCCATGCATAAGGTAACATGCGGGACACACAAGCTTGGTTTCTCTCACTGCCAATGACAATGCAGCGTGTCAAGAGGTGGGGATTCAAATGCTTCCTGCTTCCTGGGCGTTATCTCTGAGCAGAAGAAAGGCTTTCTAAAAACGGGGCTTGGATTCCCCCCCCCCCAGATTGCTCTGTTTTTTTGATTCTTCAAATGCTTTTTCATGTGGCAGTTGGGTTTGGGGGGATTTTCTCTCACAGTAAGCTCTACAAAGTAGGCCAATTACCAAGCAGTATTTCAAGGGGCGGGGACTTGATTTGAGCTTGGGAGACTTCTGGTGCATAGATTCCCAACAGGAACGTGAGGGTCCGGCGAGCAATGAACCTTGGGTAAAACTCCCATGCATAAGCGGCCTTTGAAAACTTGGTCATGGGAAGAATCTCATGGTGGGAAAGAGGGGTGCAGCTTCAGTTCTCGTGCGGCTACCAGCAGTTTGGTCGTTGCTTGGTTTTAGAATGTCTACCTGCAAGCAGCTCTCTGCTTTCTTTCATTGCCTCGAGGGTTTATAAAGGAGCCAGGTGACATATGGCAGGCCTGCAAACTGGAAAACTGACCTGGGGGTGGGGAGCAAGCACTTTGCAGGCTGTTTAGCTTAGTTGGGTCGTTGTACATGCAGGGATCTAGAGGGGAGCCAGTTGGGAGCGCCATTGTGAGCCTCCCACTTAGGTTGCAAAGAAATCCTGGCTTGGTCTGAAACTGGGCAAAGAATATGTGTATGGGGTGGTAAAAGAAAATATCCAGGTTGACTTGAGTGGATTCTTACCATTGAAGAGCAAATACTTCAGGTTTTTTTTTTTTTAAGGCCAGGTAAGGGTTTGTGTGTGTGTTTGAAGTGTTTTTGCATAGCCTCCTGAACGATAAGTGTGTGAGAGTAGAAGAAGCCCTCTGTCTAAGGCCTTGCCAACTTTCATGGAATGTGGGGGGAGGGGTGCCACATTGGGGATGTGCTCAGAAGAGCCACAGGTGTCTCACAAGCCACTGGGTACCTGCGCTAAGGGAGCTTGTCTGGGGATGAAGTAATGTTACAGGTAAGGGTAGGGGTAATCTAGTCCAACCCCCTGCACAATGCAGGAAATTCACAACTACCTCCCCCACACACACCCAGTGACCCCTACTCCATGCCCAGAAGATGGCCAAGATACCCTCCCTCTCATCAGACTTCCTGCTAGCCACTTTTTGTTTTATTAAAATATAAATATTTGATACCATTGTTGACCACTTTGTTCCTACAGGTTAAAATGCATAAATTAAAACAATAATATAGTACGGTAAAGACTTGGCTCCTATGAAGAGTGAATGGACGCAGATTATCAAAAGTGATAATATGTTGTCTTCCCCCTTGCATAAATGCAGCAAGCCAGGAAATTATGAGTGTGTGCCAGCTGTTGGTGTGGTGGACTGGTTAGGATGTTGTATTAAGAGCTGAGTGTGAATCCCCCCCCACAAGCCATGGAAGATCGCTGGGTGACTTTGTGGTGACATTTAGCTTAGCCTACATCGCAGGGATTATGTCTGAGGAGCAGAGTCCTATGTATGCTACCCCTGAGCTCCGGAAGGGAAGGGTACAGCGCAGGCAACCCTCTGCAGTCCTAGACCAGGGCTTCTTAAACTTTTTCCTCTCGCGACCCCTTTTGGCCCGAGAAATTTTTACGCGACCCTGGGTATACAGGTATATTAAATCGGTATACAAATCGAATATTTACTGATAATAAATCATAAAGAAATGTATTTTAAAACAATTCAGAAACCTTTTACAGTTGCCAGTTTTCCCCCTGCAATCCCCACATTGTTATTCGACCCCATGTGGGGTTGACCAGGTATCGACCAGGGCTTAAACTTTTTTCCACTCGCGACCCCTTTTCGCCCAAGAGATTTTTATGCAACCCCAGGTATATAAAATACGTTCAGAAACCTTTTACTGTTGCCAAATTTTTTGCAACCCCCCCCCCCATTCAGTTACGCAACCCTATATGGAGTCATGACCCATAGTTTGAGAAGCTTCGTCCTAGACAACTTGTGAGCAATTCTGAATAATGCAATGTGACGATCTGTCACAAGAGGGCAGTGTTCCTGGGCATAATTGAAACATTTTACTCCCAAGGAGGCTGGGGGCGGAGGGTTTTGCTGCTCTTTAATTGGCCTGGAGACTGCAAAGATGGCCAGGAAAGGGGGGGAGGCGATCCAGTCTTCAAGAAGAGACGTCTGAAAGGCTTTTGCATTATTGCTGATCTGCATGAGACTTCTCCCTTGGAAGGCTTTGAAAAGGATTCCCGGCCACTCCTGAATCACTTCCCGTGCAAGAACTGGGAGTTCGAACCAGGGCCCAACAATGGTGCTCTTATCTAGACGATTTTCAGACACATCCTGCAGGGGATCTATTCCCTAGTGGCTGGTCACTGTTTTAAAACAATCAATCTATAGTCTGAGATAGGCACTGCCCAAAGTCAATTTTTCTGTCTCTTGGAGACGCTGGTCTGTTTTAAACAAGGTGTCCCCAAAGGGTTTTGCTCAGCTCTAAAGGCAAAGAAAAATGAGGATGTTGCAATGTCTAACATGACGTTGGGTTTTTTTTATATGCCAACTTTCTCTACCACTTAATGAAGACTCAAACCAGCTTACAATCACCTTCCCTTCCCCTCCCCACAAACAGACACCCTGTGAGGTAGGTGGGGCTGAGAGAGTGTGACTAGCCCAAGGTCACCCAGCTGGCTTCATGTGGAGGAGTGGGGAAACAAATCCAGTTCTCCAGATCAGAGTCCACCGCTCTTAACCGCTACACCACACTGGCATTGTGGTGCTTGAATGTTCTTGGTGGGGATGGGTACAAGCCTCATAATGATATGATTCGTTCTGGCAGACGGTAACTTGTCAACAGTAGGCAGGTATCTGTTCTGTGCACACATATATGCAAAAAAAAAGGTTCAGAAGTATGTTTCCCATTGATCCACAGGAAGGACTATTCACATCGATCTTCCAACAGGGCTTGGTTTAATTCCAATATTTAAGAAGCCAACTCAAGTTTTTAAAAAGAGACCCAAATCCAAAATTTATTGTCAACTGTCTTTCAGCAGTCACAGCTCATATCCCAAGTCCCGGCACCCCACTAGTACTTTAAACTGCACCCCCCCCCAAGTCCCACCACTTGAAAAATCAACAGTGAAACAACAAGATTTACTACTCAAACAACAACAAAAATCTGATTTATTTACAAAGTAAAGAAAATGATCTATTATTTACAGAGTACAGCAGGAAAATCTGGCAGTTAAGCAGAGGTGGGCTTGAAGGGCGTGGCCTAGAACTACTTGTTGGGTCTTAGGTACCGAGTTTCATTGTATTTCAGACAGTCAAGGGTTAAATTGTTTGTAACCAAGCTGACCAGATCAAAAGGTGATGTGACCTACAGTATGTGCAGCCTTAATTAGCTTCTACCGCTCATACCATTAATATTCAACGATCCATTTCCTCTGACAAGGGTATTAATTCCCATCACTACTGATGAAGCATAGACCAAAGTGGATCAACAAAGTGAGGTTGGTACCCAAGGGAAGTACCGGTGGGTACCCATGGGCATCATGCTGGGGGAACCGGCTTTATTGTACCGGTGGGTACCCAAGGGAAGTACCAAGTGAGGTTGGTACCCAAGGGAAGTACCGGTGGGTACCCATGGGCATCATGCTGGGGGAACCGGCTTTATTCCTGCTGCTCGCGTTCACGCGAGCAGCAGGAATAAACTCGGGTCCCCCAGCATGATGCCCATGGGTACCCACCGGTACTTCCCTTGGTACCTGCCAAGCTTTTTAGAAAGTAAGAACATGAGAAAGGCCCTGCTGGATCAGACCCAGGCCCAGCAAGTCCAGCAGTCTGTTCACACAGCGGCCAACCAGGTGCCTCTAGGAAGCCCACGAACAATACGACTGCAGCAGCATTATCCTGCCTGTGTTCCACCGCACCCAAAATAATAGGCATGCTCCTCTGATACTAGAGAGAATAGGTATGCAACATGACTAATATCCATTCTAACTAACAGCCATGAATACCCCTCTCCTCCATGAATATGTCCACCCCCCTCAAAGCCCTCCAAGCTGGCAGCCATCACCACATCTTGGGGCAGGGAGTTCCACAATTTAACTATGCTTTGTGTGAAGACATACTCCCTTTTATCTGTTTTGAAAGTAGGTGGGGCCATGGTAAGGCAGGGCTCGTTATTGCCTGCCGCTGCCCTTATTCAAACGAAAGGAAATTCCACTGGAGAAAATGGCCACTTTGGAAGGTGGGACTCTATAGCATTATACCCCATTGAAGTCCCTCTCCTCCCCAAACCCTGCCCCCTCAGGCTTCACTACCAATATCTCCAGCCATTTCCCAAGCTGGAGTTGGCAACCCTAGCAGGACTGGAGAATTGGCAGAAGTTCCTCTTGCCCATCACTCCTGAGTGGCATAAGGTCTGTGAACAGAGCAAAAGCCTGTAACTGGGCCCGTGGCTAGAGCATCTGCTTGGCATGCAGAAGGTCCCAAGTTCAATCCCCGGCATCTCCAGTTAAAGGGACTAGGCAAGAGGGTGATGTGAAAGACCCCTGCCTGAGACCCTGGAGAGCCATAGGGAGGGCCCATGGCTCAGTGGTAGAGCATCTGCTTGGCATGCAGAAGGTCCCAGGTTCAATCCCCAGCATCTCCAGTTAAAGAGACTAGGCAGGTAGGTGATGGGAAAGACCGCTGCCTGAGGCCCTGGAGAGCTGCTGCCAGCCTGAGTAGACAGTACTGACTTTGATGGACCGAGGGTCTGATTCAACATGAGGCAGTTTCATGTGCTTGACTGCTGGGAAATGTAGGGGCCACTGGAGGAAGGGAAAGTGCAAGTAGATATCCAGGACCGCAGTGACATCGTGGGGAGGGGGTGTAGATGGAGGCTGCAGCTAGAGATGCATGAGTTGGGCCCAGCTCACCTGTGTCTGGACTCATCCACTTCCTCCTCTCCAAGGCATTCATGAAATTATGGTTCCTGAATGCCTGAAATTCATGACAAAAAAGACCCCCTACAACAGGGGTCCCCAAACACTGTGCCCACCAACAACTTTCCTGTGTGTTTAGAAAGTGGGTGGGGCTGATGGGGCTTTTACCCAACAGGATTTCTGATTGGCCATTGGAGATCAGTAGGGTTGCCAACCTCCAGGTACTAGCTGTAGAACGCCTGCCATTACAACTGCTCTCCAGGTGACCGAGATCAGTTCACCTGGAGAAAATGGCCGCTTTGGCAATTGGACTCTATGGCATTGAAGTCCTTCCCCTCCCCAACCCCCCCCCCCCTCAGGCTCCTCTCCAAAAACCTCCCACCGGTGGCGAAGAGGGACCTGGTAAGATCAGCTGTGTGTATAATACAAATATTTTTAAACGTTACGTTCGTTTTAAAAGGCATCCTGTTAAACAAAGCTTCTGTCTGAAAAGTTGAGGATTTACTATTCGAGTTATGCACTACCTCATTCCCTGACATTTTGTGGTTGGCTCCGCCCAATGTGGCAGCCATGTTGTGCTTGGTTCCACCTCCTGCGGCAGCCATTTTGTTGTGCCCACCACCCTGGGTCATAATTCCAAAAGTTCCCGCAGGCTCAAAAAAAAACCAGGGACCGCTGCCCTATGACTATGAAATCCAGTGTCTAAAATTATTTAACGGCGCCATGGGAGAAGTGGCAAAAAATCTCTACGGTAAGCCCATTCGGTTCACTAAAGAAGTGGATCCAGCTCACGATGAACAAAAGAACCTGGAGCCTTAGAGCAGGGCAGAAGCAGGTAGTTTAGCAGCTAGGAGAGAACTGTTATTTCAGAGTTAAGGCTGTAAAGTGGAAATTGATTTACTGAGACAAGAAGGAATGCAAGAGGGCGAAGAGAGGAGGAGGACGAGGAAGAGGCCAGTGTGTCACAGTTGTTGACTACCACAGTGCATGAACGTGCTGGGGAATCAGTGTGCCAAAGTTAGGACTGCCAGCCTACAGGTAGTAGCTGGAAATCTCCTACTATTACAACCATCTCCAGCCGATAGAGATCAGTTCACTCGGAGAAAACGGCCGCTTTGGCCATTGGACTCTATGGCATTGAAGTCCCCCCCCCCCAAACCCCCTCTTCCCGCCGGTGGCAAAGAGGGACCTGGCAACCCTAGCCAGAGTCTCCCCCTTACACCAGCAAAGCCCGATCAGAGATGCCTCTAGAAAGCCAGCAATAAGGCACGTGTGGCATGAGAGAAAAAGGCCCCACTGCATTAAAAGGAGGGCCAGGAATCCAGGCAGGGCGTCTGCAAGGGAGAGGCAGCCTGAACCCACAGGGGCACAACCCACCGGTAAGGCCTCCCGAGCAAAGCCCCGCTGAAAGGAAGGGGGCCATTGGATTTTTCCACCTCCGTGCCTCAGGTTGGTCCTCCACAGTTCAGGAAACCTCTGGGAGAAGGTCTGAGCAAGGAACGAGGGTTTCACTCCAAGCCCGCCACAAGTGCGGTGACCTGGCCATCCCTCTGAGATGCTGAACAGGTGGGTTATTTTTTCTTCAGGGAGCCCTTCAGTTTCTTCTCCTTCCCTGCGAGAAAGTGCCTGTGTTCTCTCTCCTCCTTCTTGCCCTTGGCGTTCTCCAAGTTCTCGTAGAGGGATGTCTCCTCCTTCTGCCTGGCGTGGGGCGAAAAGAGGGAATGCAGGTGAGCTGAGGAAAGGTGAACCCAGAGGAAAGAGGCGGGTGAAGATGGGTGGGTTCTGCGCTCCACGGTGGGCTGCCACCGAGGACTCCGCAGCCCTGGGATAAGGTACCCAAAAGGTATGGAATCAGCATGAAGTCGTGGGCTAATCTAGATAAGGGAGGGGCTGTAGCTCAGTGGTAGAGCATCTGCTTGGCTCGCAGAAGGTCCCAGGTTCAATCCCTGGCATCTCCATTTAAAGGGACTGGGCAGGTAGGTGATGTGAAAGACTTCTACCTGAGACTCTGGAGAGCTGCTGCCAGTCTGAGTAGACAATACTGACTTTGGGGAGGGGCCATGGTTCAATGGTAGAACCTCTGCTTGGCATGCAGTAGGTCTCAGGTTCAATCCCCGGCATCTCCAGTTAAAGGGACCAGGCAAGTAGGTGATGTGAAAGACCTTGACCTGAGACCCTGGAGAGCCGCTGCTGGCCTGAGTAGACAATACTGACTTCTATGGACAAAGGGTCTGATACAGTATAAGGCAGCTTTATGTGAGATACAAGTGATTTTGTGAATGATCTGTAGTAAATTTAGTACAAACACAAAAATAATAATATAAGCAACTTGTATGTAGCCCTGTTCTAGCCTCTAGGTATCTGTGCTGAACACGCCAAATAAACATAACACAAAATTAAAACAGTGTCTCCAAACAATGTCACAGCTCAGACCAAACGCGTTTCGGCTGAGAAGCCTTTGACAGCGGTCCGAATAATACAATTCCGAATTCAGCTCTGCCACTGTGAAAGTATATAAATGTATGAGAAAACTGCAGTCCTTAGACTGAGTAAAATGACATTTGTCAAGTGTAAAGTCTAAAATGTGTTAATATATATTCCATCCAGAGTTGCCTTTATAGTCTTAGGCCCCTACAGAAGTATACCTTTCACAGCCTCTCAGTCATCAAGGTATATAAAGTTAAAACGACCCATTTTAACTTTATACACATTGATGACAGAGAGACTGTGAAAGGTATACGTCTGTAGGGGCCTAGGACTATAAAGGCAACTCTGGATGGAATATATATTAACCAATTTTACACTTTACTTGACGAACGTCATTTTGCTCAGAAAAGTACAGAAATGTATGAGAAAACTGCAGTCCTTAGACTGAGTAAAATGACATTCGTCAAGTGTAAAGTCTAAAATTGGTTAATATATATTCCATCCAGAGTTGCCTTTATAGTCCTAGGCCCCTATAGAAGCATACCTTTCAACGTCTCTCAGTCATCAAGGTGTATAAAGTTAAAATGGGCCGTTTTAATTTTATACACCTTGTTGACTGAGACTGTGAAAGGTATACTTCTATAGGGGCCTAGGACTGTTCCACAAATCACAAAATCACACAAGGTTGGAAGAAACCACAAGGGCCATCGAGTCCAACCCCCTGCCATGCAGGGTCCCACAATCAAAGCACTCCCGACAGATGGCCATCCAGCATCTGCTTAAAGACCTCCAAAGACGGGGCCTCCACCACCCTCCGAGGCAGCGCATCCCACCGTCGAACAGCCCTCACCGTCAGAAAGTTCTTCCTAATGTCTAGGTGGAATCGCTTTTCTCTTAGTTTAAATCCATTACTCCGTGTCCCAGTCTCTGGAGCAACAGAGAACAAGCTAGTTCCCAATCCCATATATATTCCATCCAGCTAGTTCCCTTTATATATATATTAACAAATTTTAGACTTTACACTTGACAAATGTCATTTTACTCAGTCTAAGGACTGCAAATTTCTCATGTATTTATGTACTTTCACAGTGGCAGAATTCAGAATTGTATTATTCGGACCACTGAAGAAGGCGTCACAGCCGAAACGCGTTTGGTCTGAGCTGTGACATTATTGTCGTAATTGTGTTTTTATGTTTATTTTGTCATGTTCAGCACAGATACATAGAGGCCAGAACAGGGCTACATACAAGTTGTTTATATTATTATTATTATTGTGTTTGTATTAAATTTACTACATATTATTCACAAAAGCACTTGTACTGATATTAGCCCACAATTTTATGTTGAGGGTACCTTAAGGTTCCCCCCCCCCTCTTTTTGTTGTTGCTACGTCTGCAGCCCTAGCACCAGCTCGGCTTAGCTTTCCGTCTAGACATTAGGAAGGATTTTCTAACAGTTAGAGCGATTCCTCAGTGGAACAGGCTTCCTCGGGAGGTGGTGAGCTCTCCTTCCCTGGAGGTTTTAAGGAGAGCTTAGATGGCCATCTGTCAACAATGCTGATTCCATTATCTTAAGCAGATGATGGGAGCGAGGGCGTCTTGGCCATCTTCTGGGCATGGAGTAGGGGTCACTGGGGGTATGGGGGGGAGGTAGTTGTGAATTTCCTGCATTGTGCAGGGGGTTGGACTAGATGACCCTGGTGATCCCTTCCAACTCTATGATTCCAACAGTGATCAAAATGCCACGTTAGCGAGTCATCAACACCCACCCACCCCAGCTTTGCCCTGCTCCGCCATTTGAAAGAGGAAAAAAGAGGAAGCGCCACAATTTATTCATAAGTAGGGTTTACCTTTCACCTGAGCAGCAGGACAAACATTTCAAAAATGTTGCCGAACAATTCCGGACTCTGAGTCAATGACGTTACGGATACTAGCCAATGCGGTGCGGACTACAGCTTCCGAAAAGCAACAACAGTCAAGGTGTTTTTTTGCCACCCCAAGATAGCACATCCATCCCCTCCTGGTCCTGCACCACATGAACACATGAAGC
Source organism: Euleptes europaea (assembly GCF_029931775.1). Lineage (NCBI taxonomy): Eukaryota > Metazoa > Chordata > Lepidosauria > Squamata > Sphaerodactylidae > Euleptes > Euleptes europaea. The sequence continues at coordinate 10,730,274 of NC_079315.1, forward strand.
CTTCTTATGCTGAATCAGACTGAATCAGACAATACTCCAGTATTGTCTACTCAGACTGGCAGCAGCTCTCCAGGGTCTCAGGCAGAGGTCTTTCACATCACCTACTTGTCTAGTCTAACTGGAGATGCTGGGGATTGAACCTGGGACCTTCTGCATGCCAAGAAGATGCTCTACAAACTGACCACCACAGGCCAGGTCCAAGCTAGTGCCGGGGCAACACCACAACGGTTTGGCTTGAACTACACTGGCAGCTACAGGGGCAAGGAAAGGATGGCAGTCTTTTCCTGTGCTGCTGACGGCTGGAAGCATGGTCGGCTCCTGTGGCATACTGGTGCCCTCATTATGATGATGTGGAGGGGGGCGGCTGGCGAACTGGCCCTACCTCCCACCCAAATTTGAAATGTTGCATTCATCTTTGCTGTGTGTGTGTGTGTGAGAGAGAGAGAGAGAGCAAACAGTTCCCTTCTTACTTGGAGGATTTCCGCGACGCCTTTGTGTGCGTGGCCTTCTGAGCAGGCGGGTAGGTGATATTCCCATATTCACACTCGTTCAGCCTTCCTTTTGAAGACTGCAGCAAAGAAAAAAGAAAGGAGAGGATTGCACATGCACAGTGGCGCTGGCACGGCGGTGTGCCACTGTGTGTCCTGAGAGCCCCATGGTAGATAGGACCAACCCCTTGATCTTTCGAGCTAGATGAAGACAGCAGCGACCGTGCTGGAGGCGAGACGAGGGATCGCTCCCCCCGGCAGGTGTCTCTGGGGGCTGCTTTGGGGTCGGACCGGGCTTGTACGTTCCGAGCTGTGCTTCGAGGCATCACCCCCCTGTGCTCTAGATGGCCGGTGCATGTTATGCAGCATGCTAACTGGACACCAGACCCAGGAAGTTGCAGAAAGGCAATGTCTCCAGCAGTACTACCGGAACATGATCCAGCTGCTGCCTCCTCCTCTTCCTCCTGCAGCAGGTCCTTCAGAGCTCCGCACTGGGGGGCTACAGAAACCTTCCTCCCCCAGTGGCCCCCTTTCTAGTGCTCCCACAAGAAAACCCTGCAAACGGTTCCAAATATTGGCATGTGGGGTCCGCCCCCTATCCAGTGCCGGATTTACCTATAGGCTTGGCAGGCTGAAGCCCAGGGCCTCAAAGTCTAGGGGACCTTCGGCCAAAGTGTATAATATTTTTGACACTGTCATAGGCCTTTCGTACACAAGCTGTCACAACACACTGTAGTCTCTAAACAACAGTAATATTCCTAGAAATTCCTGCTTGTTCCATAAAACGTTTACCACGTTCAGTCATTGCAAAAGTTTTTCACAGTGTTAATTTTAACATTCATGCTCCCCCCACCCCAAATCACTACGGTATTTAACAATAACATCTTATGTCCTTTAGAGGAGGAATTGTGAATTGCGGGATTTTAAATGCCCGTCGTCATCCTTGGCTTCACTGAATTTTGTTTAAAGCACTCTTCCATCTTCCTCTAGCCATGAGGGTGGGGGATTGGGAGGGGCCTCACAAGCGGAGTAGCCTAGGGACTCTCTTCCTCTAAATCCGGCACTACCCCCTCTCCCTGACCTGCATGACGTCCAGCTTCTTTTTGGTGGTCTCAATGAACTGGCTGATGGCCATGTAGATGAACTTGTACTGGGCCTCTGTCTGCACCATGCCTGAGCGCTGGGCCCGCACCATCTGGATGGCCTTCGGGATGTCGATGTCACAGTCCAAGCCTGGGGGACAGAAAGGAAAGAGGGAAGGACAGTGAAGGCAGGGGGGTTTGGGTGTACGATTCGAACCAGTGTGTGATCCTGAACGTGCCTACTCAGAAGTGGGTCCCGCTGAGTATAAGGGAAAAGAGCAAGAGTCTAGTAGCACCTTAAAGACTAACAAAATTTTGGTTAGTCTTTAAGGTGCTACTGGATTCTTGCTTTTTTCTACTGCTGCAGACAGACTAACATGGCTACCCATCGTGAGTATAAGGGAGTTTATTGCAAAGTAAGCGTGCGCAGGGTTGCTGCCATGTAGGTTGAACTGATGCCTGACCTATACATGCTTACCTACACTGAGTGCATTGTGGTTTACCCTCAGAAAAACATGCATAGGTTTGAAGCCTTACTTGGGTGTTTAGTTGAGAATTTCTAGCTTGTCTTTCGCTCAAGGTGTCTTACAAAACATTAAATATAAAACAGCACAGGACAGTCCTTGGACTAGAAGCAGACAATACAAAAACAGCTTAAAAAGATGGAACCTCTCAGTTAAAAACCTGGATAAAACCAGTGTGGATTAAAGTGTTGGACTAGGATCTGGGAGACCCAGGTTTGAATTCCTGCACAGAGGATGTTTGGTTATTCTTGCCCTCAGGCTGAATGACCTCTAAAGCCTACCTCATAGGAAGGAACAGCTGAGGCATGGAACTGACCTCGGGAAGTGGAGCAGAATGAAAATTACCTCACCTTTTGTGGCGATCATATCGATGACCATATCGATGACAATGATGGTCCCGGTGCGGCCTATTCCGGCACTATGGAAGAGGGTCAAATATAGGTTATGAACAAAAGAACATAAGAAATGCCCTGCTGGATCAGACCGAGGCCCATCAAGTCCAGCAGTCTGTTCACACAGTGGCCAACCAGGGGCCTCCAGGAAGCCCACAAACAAGACGACTGCAGCAGCGTTGTCCTGCCTGTGTTCCAAAGCACCTAATGTGATAGGCATGCTCATCTGATCCTGGAGAGAACACGTATGCATCGTGACTAGTATCCATTCTGACTAGTGACTAGTATCCATTCTGACTAGTAGCCATGGATATCCCTCTCCTCCGTGAACATGTCCACTCCCCTCTTCAAGCCTTCCAAGTTGGCAGCCGTCCCCACATTCAGGGGCAGGGAGTTCCACAATTTGGGGTGAAAGATAGGATATAATTGACCGCCAGCATGGTATGGCGATTGGAGTCTTAGACTAGGATCTGGGATACCCAGGTTCAAATCCTGCAAAGTATCAGGAAGCTCTCTTTGGGTAGTTGACCTACCTTTAGGTATTTATTTTAAAACACTTACTAGCCACCTTTCTACCTTACAGAACTCAAGGCAGCTTACAATATAAGAAATATAAGTAAAAAATACATTAAGACCCCCACATTTTCAAACCGCATTTTAAGACAGCCAATACTGTGTTTGTACTGTATTTTAATTGTGACGTGAGCTGCTCTGAGCCCAGCTTTGCTGGGGGAGGGCGGGATATAAATAAAAGATTAATATTAAAGGTAAAGGTAAAGGTCCCCTGTGCAAGCACCGGGTCATTCCTGACCCATGGGGTGACGTCACATCCCGGAGTTTCCTAGGCAGACTTTGTTTATGGGGTGGTTTGCCAGTGCCTTCCCCAGTCATCTTCCCTTTACCCCCAGCAAGCTGGGTACTCGTTTTACCGACCTCGGAAGGATGGAAGGCTGAGTCAACCTTGAGCCGGCTACCTGAAACCGACTTCCGTCGGGATCGAACTCAGGTTGTGAGCAGAGCTTTTGACTGCAGTACTGCAGCTTAACACTCTGCGCCATGGGGCTTCTAGATTAATGTTATTGTTGTTGTTGTTACCTCACAAGGTTATTGTGAGGATCAGACGGGGACGAGAACCCTGGATGTGCTCACTGGAATCATAGAGTTGGACGTGACCACCAGGGTCATCTAGTCCAACCCCCTGCACAATGCAGGAAATTCACAACTACCTCCCCCCCACGCCCCCAGTGACCCCTACTCCATGCCCAGAAGATGGCCAAGATGCCCTCCCTCTCATCATCTGCCTAAGGTCATAGAATCAGCATTGCTGACAGATGGCCATCTAGCCTCTGCTTAAAAACCTCCAGGGAAGGAGAGCTTACCATCTCCCGAGGAAGCCTGTTCCACTGAGGAACCGCTCTAACTGTTAGAAAATTCTTCCCAATGTCTAGACAGAAACTCTTTCGATTTAATTTCAACCCATTGGTTCTGGTCCGACCTTCTGGGGCAAGATGAATGGCAGGATAAAAACATACTAGAAAGATCCTAAGGAGTGTCTTGTTCTTCGTTTAACGCCTTCAAAAAAAACCTAGTGGCCACCACCGCATTTTGTGGGAGTGAATTCCGTGGACTAATCATGCACCGTGGGGAGAAAAAAACACACGTCTTTCCCCTTAGAACGCCGGATCGGTGCCACTTCGGCTCACCTGCAGTGCACCACGATGGGTCCGGCCCCCGGGATGCTCTCCTGCTTCTGATTCACCTGGTCCAAGAAGCCCAGGACGCCACCGGGTTCACTGGGAACTCCATGGTCCGGCCAGCTCAGGTACTGGTAATGCCATATGTCTCGCACCGCCTCGCCCTACAGAGGGACCACAACATAACCTGACTCAGCAGTCTGCCACTCTTCCCCCTATCCCTCACCCCTCCCTGCTGTCCCCCTTGTGCTCAGCGTCAACAGACACCCTGTGAGGTAGGTGGGGCTGAGAGAACTGTGACTAGCCCAAGGTCACCCAGCTGGCTTCGTGTGGAGGGGTGGGGAAACCAACCCAGTTCACCAGGTTAGCCTCCGCCGCTCAGGTGGAGGAGCGGGGAATCAAACCCGGTTCTCCAGATCAGACTCCACCGCTCCAAACCACTGCTCTTAACCACTACACCACGCTGGCAGACCACATTGTGATCTTTGTTCGGTTGAGGATACCAAATGGCTGGCCCTTACCCACAGACCTCCCATCGATGGTAAGGATTGTCTTGTTCTTCTGGAGGTCTCTAGGTAAGGGCTAGCCAGTTGGGATCCTCAGATGAACGAAAATCACTATGTAAGCCGGCGTAGCAGATGGACTAGGAGCTGAGAGGCCCGGGTTCAAATCTCCACTGCCATGGACGTTCGCTGGGTGACCTCGGGCCAGCCTCAACCTTAACTACCTCACAGGATAAAATGGGAGGTGAGAATGATGTGAGCTACTCTGGGTCTGTACAAGGGAGAAAAGCGGGGTGTAAATGAGGCAAAGAAATTTCTGTGCCCCAGGGGTGAGAAGAGAACTTCTTTCCGTCATATAGGGCTCTCTGAGTGCCGTCATAGAATCACAGAGTTGGAAGGGACCACCAGGGTCATCTAGTCCAACCCCCTGCATAATGCAGGAAATTCACAACTACCTCCCCCACACACTCCAGTGACCCCTACTCCATGCCCAGAAGATGGCCAAGATGCCCTCCCTCTCATGAACTGCCTATGTTCATAGCATCAGCATTGCTATCAAGTGCCTGATGGAATCCCACTTTCAGTTCCGCTTCCAGATGATTGAGGAAGAGTCCATCCTTCACATGCACAAAACGACTCCCCATGCAAGTATTTCCCCAAACTGGCATTTTCCTCTGGCCCTTCCCCTCGTGTTCCAAAATGCCCCAATGGACACTTTCGCTACCATGCCGGCCTCACTCACATTACTGATGGGTGAAAGACGGAGGTGTCGGAGTTTATACTCCAGCGCATCATGTTCGCCAGTGTTCTCCACTATGTAGGGGCCGTACTCTTTGCTGCCTCTCACCTCTGGCCAATAGGGGACGCACTTGTTCTGTCCGGAGGAAAACAGGACAAATTCGTGAGAGACTGGAAGAAGTAGGTTAACCGTGGCACCTTCACAGGCAGAAAAACAGGAAGCAAATTTGCAGATTGAGTTGCAGGTGAAACACTGGAAGCGTTTCAAGAAAAGCCAGAGGAGTTTGGGTAAGACAAGAAGCACATTTTTGGAGGGGGGTGGATAAGAACATAAGAACGGCCATGCTGGATCATGCTGGCCATGCTGACCAAAGCCCATCAAATCCAGCAGTCTGTTCACACAGTGGCCAACTAGGTACCTCTAGGAAGCCCACAAGTAAGACGACTGCAGCAGCATTGTCCTGCCTATGCTCCAAAGCCCCTAATAGACATGCTCCTGTGATCCTGGAGAGAATAGGTATGCATCATGACTAGTATCCATTATTACTAGCAGCCATGGATAGCCCTCTCCTCCATGAACATGTCCACTCCGCTCTTAAAGCCCTCCAGGCTGGCAGCCATCACCACATCCTGGGGCAGGGAGTTCCACAGTTTAACTATGCGTTGTGTGAAGATATACTTCCTTTTGTCTGTTTTGAATCTCCCACCCTCCAGCTTCAGCAGATGACCCCATGTTCTGGTATTATGAGAGAAGGAGAAAAGCTTCTCCCTGTCCACTCTCTCCATACCAGGCATAATTTTATAGACCTCTATCATGTCTCCCCTTAACAGCCTTCTTTCCAAGCTAAACAGCCCTAAGAGTTTTAATTGCTCCTCATAGGGCAGTTGCTCTAGCTCCACTGAAAATCAACCCATACCCCACAATACTCTTTCACTACAGGTTCTTATACCATTGTCAGCCTGCCAGCTATTTTCAGAGAGCCAGCGTGGCACAGTGGTTAAGAACACCAGATTCGAATCTGGAGAACTGGGTTTGATTCCCCACTCCTCCATATGCAGCCTGCTGTATGGCCTTGGGCTAGTCACAGTTCTCTCCCAATCCTCTCAACCCCACCTACCTCACAAGGTGTCTGTTGAGGGGAGGGGAAGGCGATTGTAAGCCACTTTGAGACTCCTTAAAGGTAGAGAAAAGCAGGGTATAAAACCCAACTTTTCTTCTTCTTCTTCATCAGGAAAACTGTGGGCAGGAAAGAGGCCTACAGCCGCTCCTGTGCTCTAAACTGACCCCTCCACAGCCTCTCTGCAGCAAAGAAGTGGGCAGGCGGGTTTTTATGCGTCATGCTTGAATGCACATGAACATATGAAGCTGCCTTATACTGAATCAGACCCTTGGTCCATCCAAGTCAGTATTGTTTACTCAGACCAGCAGCGACTCCCCGGGGTTTCAGGCAGAGGTCTTTCACATCACCTCCTTGCCTGGTTTCTTTAACTGGAAATGCCAGGGATTGAACCTGGGACCTTCTGCTGGCCAAGCAGATGCTCTACCACTGAGCCACAGCAATATTCAGGGAGGCCCTCAGACTAGGAAAACGGTCTTGGGGCTGTTTTAGGCACGCCTGCAGAAGATGCAGACTGAAGAAGGAACGAAAAATAAAGCAGGTGGGAACTCGGAGCAGGGGAGGTGGTTAGCGCTAGAGAGTAAAGGGCCCTCCCTGGCCCCCTTTTACCCTTCCTTTCTCCACTTCCCGGGTGGTCATCACGATGATGCGCGAATTCTCCTGCCACATCATCTGCCAGAAATCGTTGCTGGTGGCATCCAGGCAGCCCTGGCTGGCGATGTAGGTTTTGCTGAACTCCTCGGGGCCAAAGAGCTGGTTCTGTGAAGGAACAGGCGGGGGAAATAAGGAGGGCTTGGAGGAAATCCATCCTACCGCCACCCTCCAGACGTGCCAGGGGGGCCTTCCTCCTCACCTTGATGTAATTGGCGTTGATGTAATCCGCCCCAGGAACGTTCACGTCTCTGTCTTGGAGGATGACTCGAGAGTGGTCAACTAGAACGGCATAGAGAGAGATATCAGCACACCGAGGAATTGCTCCCTTCTTTTCACCAAATGGAGCCCCATGGTGCAGAGTGGTCAGCTGCAGTACTACAGTCCAAGCTCTGCTCACGACCTGAGTTGGATCCCGACGGAAGTCGGGTTCAGGTAGCCGGCTCAAGGTTGACTCAGCCTTCCATCCTTCCGAGGTTGGTAAAATGAGTATCCAGCTTGCTGGGGGTAAACTGTAGATGACTGGGGAAGGAAATAGCAAACCATCCCCTTAAACATAGTCTGCCTAGTAAACGTTGGGATGTGACGTCACCCCATGGGTCAGGAATGACCCGGTGCTTGCACAGGGGACTACCTTTACCATTTTTTTCATCAAATGGGCAGAAGCCTTTTATAGAAGTAAGCCTGCCGCTGATTTTTAATTTCCATTTTCAGCAGAGGCTTTCTCATGCCTCAAAAGTAGCTTCTGTTAATGCCGCAGCTGTCTTTGGCTGCCTTTCATCATTCTTTAGAAAAGCCCACCTCTTTTTGACCATTCTTTTGGCTGAATCTATTCATGCAATGGAACTGAGGACACACAGACCTAGAATGAACCACTACACACTGCAATCGGTGGGGAGAGAATGCTCCCCCATTTTTTCTTTAAAAATCCCTCTCTCCTCCCTATAAGCAGAAAAGTTATTACATCAGGGAGAAAGTTTCTAGCCTAGCCTTTTCTCTTTTGTGCAGACTCACAGGGCAAGATGTTCTTATAGCGGTTCTTGCTTTTGTTCTCCGGCCTCTGGCCCTCGTGCCGATCATACAGGTTCTTTGAGTCTTGTTTCTGCAAGCTCTGAAAGAGGAAGAGGGAAGGAGGAGAGGGAAGAGGGGTTTTTAACAACACCATGCAAAACTAAAGGGTGAGGGTTTGGGGTGTGGGCGTGTCACAAGGAGATCCAAAAGTACGAATGTATGAATTCGTCACATGCGGGGAGTTGCTGGATTTCATAAATGTTCTCATGGCAGGCTTTGTTGCCTAGTGTTTGGCCCGCATACCGATTGTAAAAGGTTCTTTTTGTTTCCTTGGGTTTCGACAGGCAATCTTTTTCTTGATCAGGAAGGGACAAAAGAAAAGAGAGCTGCACCAAACTGAAGGAAGACAGAAAAACAGCAATTGGTGCAAGGGAAAAATATCTAATAATTAAATTGCCCCTATGCGTTTTGCATAGGCTTCCTCAGGGGGAACTTGAGTTAAGAAAGATCTCCCTGACGAAGCGTATGCGAAATGTGTAGGGGCAATTTAATTATTAAATACTTTCTCCTTGCACCAATTGCTGTTTTTGTTTTTTGTTTGTTTGTTTGTTTTGTCTTCAATCCAAGGAAAGGGATCTTCTAGCGTGATGGGCCCCAGTTATTTCTTTTGTATTTATTATTTAAAATATTTATTCCCTGCCTGGTCTCCTCCTCCACCCAGTTGTCTTCTTTTGTTTATAAGATCTTTGGAATGGGGTCCTGTCCTGTAGCTCACTATTTTTGCAAAGTGGTGTGCACATGTGAGGTTAAAGAAATGATAATTAAAATAATTAAGTAGTGTGAATGTAGGTGAGCATGCCCATGGTCCCAGTTAGGCTGCCTTCTGTGAAGCTTCCTATAAGAATTCCTTAGGGAAGTTGACTCAGGTTCAGAAACCGGGACTCCTTTCCCCTGCAGCGTGGTGCCAGCGTGGTTAAGAGCGGTGGTTTGGAGCGGTGGGCTCTGATCTGGAGAACCGGGTTTGATTTCCCCACTCCTTCAACTTGAGCGGCGGAGGCTAATCTGATGAACTGGATTTGTTTCCCCACTCCTACACATGAAGCCTGCTGGGTGACCTGGGGCTAGTCACACTCTCTCAGCCCCAACAACCTCACAGGGTGTCTGTTGTGGGGGGTGGGGAAAGTGTTTGTAAGCCAGTTTGATTCTTCCTTAAGTGGTAGAGAAAATCGGCATATAAAAACCAGCTCTTCTTCTTCATGTTTGATAGGCAGTAAGTATTGCATATATTTCAATTTCCCAAAAGATTTCCAGGGGAGGGTTTCTGGGGAAAGGGTTTTTTTTGCCTTTGCTGGAGTTGCTTCCCAATGGCTCAGCAGATACCTGAGTTCCCATCTCCATACATGTAGGTTTACCCTTAGGCCCACTTAACTAAGAACCAGGGTGGTGTAGTGGTTAATAGTGGTGGTTTGGAGTGGTGGACTCTGATCTGGAGAACCGGGCTCGATTCCCCACTCCCTCCACATGAGCAGCGGACACTAATCTGGTGAACCGGGTTGGTTTCCCCGCAATTACACATGAAGCCAGCTGGGTGACCTTGGGCTAGTCACAGCTCTCTCAGCCCCACCTACCTCTCAGGGTGTCTGTTCTGGGGAGGGGAAGATGATTGCAAGCAGGTTTGATTCTTCCTTAAGTGGTAGAGAAAGTCGGCATATAAAACCAGCTCTTCTTCTCCCTCAACTGCAACCTCTCTCTCTGTGCCTCCCCTATCCCTAGCTTGGGTCCAGGATTCGTCAGTCCCTGGAGGAAATACGTGGCTCAACGCAGAAGTTCTCAGTGGAAAATGGAGCAGGCAGGGCCTTTCTCATGAGAAGGGTTGCCGTGAGAGGAGCAGAGATTTATGCCATTAGAGGTCAAAGCTTCCAAGAGAAGGATGGAGACAACCTCCAAGTGGGGCCTAGAGATTTCCAAAATTACACCTGATCTCCAGACTACAGAGATCAATTCCCCAGGAGACAATGGCTGCTTCGGGGGGTGGTCTCTGATATCATACCCTGTCGAGGTCCCTCCCTTCCCCAAACCCCACCCTCCCTGCACTCTACCCCTAAATCTCCAAGAATTTCCCAACCCAGAGTTGGCAACTCTAGGATACAGGGCACGACTCCCTTAGACTCTGGGATGGGGATTAGGCCCGGTAAGAATGCATTCCCCGAGTAGGGTTGCCAACCTCCAGGTACTTTGGAAATTAGCACGGGTAAAAGGTACACAAATGCTCAGAGCCAGTTAGCAAAATACAAATATTATTAGGTGCTTAGACAAAAAAGACAAACTGTGTGAAGCAAATGTTCTTAACAACTGTGACTAAACAATATACAATATATACATGGAATAATTCATTTGGTGGGCAAAAAGTCCTCTTCTTAAATATTTCAAAGATGATCCGTTCCAATGGTATAAGTTATTCACAGGTATCAATCCAACAGGTATGGATCCAAAGTTTTATGGATCAAAACATGGGGGACGGCCGTTTCACCTTGGTTTCTTCAGCCCCAAATAATTCCTTTATTTCCCCCTCCCTCCCATCTGGGGAAAATTGAAGATGGGAGGGAGGGGGAAATAAAGGAAATAATATGGGGCTGAAGAAACCAAGGTGAAACGGCCGTCCCCCATGTTTTGATCCATAAAACTTTGGATCCATACCTGTTGGATTGATACCTGTGAATAACTTATACCATTGGAACGGATCATCTTTGAAATATTTAAGAAGAGGACTTTTTGCCCACCAAATGAATTATTCCATGTATATATTGTATATTGTTTAGTCACAGTTGTTAAGAACATTTGCTTCACACAGTTTGTCTTTTTTGTCTAAGCACCTAATAATATTTGTATTTTGCTAACTGGCTCTGAGCATTTGTGTACCTTTTACCCATGCTAATTTCCAAACCACCAAGGTATAGGCACGGAGGTGCTTTTGTTTTGGTTTTGCTAAACCTCCAGGTACTAGCTGGAGATCTCCTGCTATTACGACTGATCTCCAGCCAATAGAGATCAGTTCACCTGGAGAAAATGGCCGCTTGGGCCATTGGACTCTATGGCATTGAAGCCCCTCCCCTCCCCAAACCCCGCCCTCCTCAGGCTCCGCCCCAAAAAGCTCCTGCCAGTGGCGAAGAGGGACCTGGCAACCCTATCCCCAAGTCCCCTCTACACTCACATCAAACTCTTCCCAGAAGCCGCCTTTGGCTGTCTCTTCCGCTTGGCTTCTTTTGTTGAGTTCTTGCACCCGGTTCTCAATGTCAGCTGCGTTCACTCGGGTGGCGTTGAAAGGCTGAGGAAGGAAAGAATTTGGATGAGAAGTTGGATGGCACAAAGAAACCTTTTTCTTCACGCCAGGAGTCAAGGGCAGGGCCAGAGAGCAGAGCCCTGCGGCATCCCCGTCTCTAAGGGCTGGCTCATGCAAGCATGAGCATCACATAGAGCCAGCGTGGTGTAGTGGGGTTAAGAGCGGTGGCTTGGAGCGGTGGACTCTGATCTGGAGAACGAAGAGGACAAAAAAACCCAAATTGAAAACTAAAGGCAGAAAAATGCATGTGGAAATCAGGGGATAAACTGAAGCAGTATGGGGCCAGAACTGACGAAAGAACCCCATGCGGAAAACCCCTTAGCAGCTAATTGTCCCTAAGAGGTGGCAGGAGGAACAGCAGGGGCAATTAGTATCTAAGGAAAGAGATAAAGCAGAATTTAAAAAAAAATGAGAGGAAGAAACTAAACAAAGAAGCAAATAAAGACAAATAAAATGGTGTGTACACCTCTGTATTTACCTGTCTGAGATACACAAAGGATCCAGACACCTCCTCAATTCCCGTCTTCTTAAAATGATCCACCAAGTCAGCCAAGCTTCCAAACTTTTCTTGGCCTCCGATAGTGTACCTCCCCCTCTGGAAGGAATTAAAAAGGGTGTTATTCATGTTCCAGATATATGAAACAGCTCTTGCTCGTCTATTATTATCCTTGCAATGCTACGGTACTCTCTGCGGGTTGATTCACGCATGACAAAGTCCTCATGTTTATCATCTGGACTGTCGGCAGGCGTGCAGAGGGAATCCCGTGCTTGGAAATTCCCGGGAGTGAAGGGGTTCAATCTGGATTGGGATTGTGACACACGGGAAGAGGGGCTTAAAGCCGCCTCACTAGGGTTGCCAGCCATCCACCAGTAGAGAAGGGCTACACGCCGACCTCTGGAACAAAGGTTCCAGGATTAATTCTTCACCATAGGACTGCCAGGATTGAAGAAGCAGAAGCGAAACGGGAATAAACTACCAGAAACCCATTACTTTTGGCATCTATGGACGTTTATAAAGTTATCATTGTGTGTGTGTGTGTGTTAAGTGCTGTCAAGTCGCTTCCGACTCATGGCGACCCTATGAATGAAAGTCCTCCAAAATGTCCTATCTTTGACAGCCTTGCTCAGATCTTGCAAACTGAGGGCCGTGGCTTCCTTCATTGAGTCCATCCATCTCTTGTTCAGTCTTCCTCTTTTCCTGCTGTCCTCAACCTTTCCTAGCATGACTGTCTTTTCCAGTGACTCTTGTCGTCTCCTGATGTGACCAAAATACGATAGCCTCGGTTTAGTCATTTTAGCTTCTAGGATCAGTTCAGGCTTGATTTGATCAATAAGCCACTGATTTGTTTTTTTTGGCAGTCCAGGGGATCTGTAACCCTCTTCTCCAACACCACATTTCAAAGGGATCTACTTTCTTTCTATCAGCTTTCTTCAATGTCCAGTTTTCACACCCATACATAGTTATAGGAAATACGATGGCATGAATTAACCTGATCTTGGTGGCCAGTGACACATCCTTACACTTAAGATTCTTTTCTAGCTCCTTCATGGCTGCCCTTCCCAGTCTCAATCTCCTTCTGATTTCTTGGCAGCAGTCTCCCTTTTGGTTTATGGTGGAGCCAAGGAATAGAAAGTTATTATTACTAATCTTGATATCAATGGACATTTTGAAAGAATGGGCTTATATCTTGAATGAGCTGTGGACTATGATATTTGGCATAGTACATGTCCTTTTTGGATCTCATATTGGTCAAAGAAAGATTGTACATCGCAGTTGTTTATGTTTGTATATACTGAATGTGTATGTTTTTGCCTTTACTAGGAGTTTTATGCTTTTAATCTACATGTGCACCTTATTAAAATTTATATATTTCTAATTTTAACTTATTCCAGCTCAACCTCTTTGGTTTGCAAATAGTACATGTTATAGTATTGGAAATGTTATAACTGTATGTCTAGCTTTTGGTTATAATAGTCTAATACACTGTTTTGGCATAAGTGTGCTTACTTTTGCATTGTTTGGCCATAAGTGCTATCTTGATTGATATACTAGCTAATTTGGTACTAGACGTTAACCTCCAGGTACTAGCTGGAGATCTCCTGCTATTACACCTGATCTCCAGCCGATAGAGATTGGTTCCCATGGAGAAAATGGCCGAGTTGGCAATTGGACTCTATGGCATTGAAGTCCCTCCCCTCTCTAAACCCCGCCCTCCTCAGGCTCTGCCCCCAAAACCTCCCAACCCGGAGCTGGCAACCCCATGCCTGGGGTGGGGGGGCTTTGTGCTCTATGGGCAGGAAGGTATTTTCTGTCTCCACCCTCCCACTCCCGACTCAATTTCTCACCTCACACATGACCTTGATGTGAGTGACTCTGCGTCGTTCTTTGGGTGCGCTGGTAGCTCCGGTCGGTGCGGCGTCCATCCCGGATTTAGGCTGGTCAGTCAGGACCGACAGCACAAAATCCCCAGGCTTGCTGAGGCTCTCGCGCACCAAGAAAGTCCATGGTGTGGCCTTGGCCTGAAGCAAGGCCTCCGCTGCCGGGCCGGAAAGATGCCCATGATACCACCTGGCGAGAAGGGAGAGTTCAGAAAAGGAGAGGAAAGCGGCCCTGGGAAAGAGGCGGTAGCTCTCCTTAAAGCATGATGATGAAGAAGAAGAGTTGGTTTTTATATGCCAACTTTCTCTACCACTTAAGGAAGAATCAAACCGGCTTACAATCCCCTTCCCTTCCCCTTCCCACCACAGGCACCCTGTGAAGTAGGTGGGGCTGAGAGAGCTGTGACTAGACCAAGGTCACCCAGCTGGCTTCGTGTGTAGGAGTGGGGGGTGGGGGAAATCCAGTTCACCAGATTAGCGTTCGCTGCTCATGGGGAGGAGTGGGGAATCAAACCCGGTTCTCCAGATCAGAGCCCACCACTCCAAACCACCGCTCTTAACCACTACACCACGCTGGCTGGGGGGGCATGGAAGCAGGGGCAGATCAAGGTACATGGTTGCCCCAACCATACCCTCCTGGGACCAAACCACCACTGGCTGGATCCAACCCACAGTACCCAGTGATGGTGTGAACCCCAAAAGCAAAGCGAGTCACCCCCTGTGCCACTAATGACTGGCATACTGCCCTACAGAGGAGAGGCTCTCCCCACAGTTATGTATGTACGTAAATGCCATCAAGTTGTAACCAACTTGTGGCAATCCCAGGAAGGGGCTTTCAAGGTAAGGGAGATGTGGAGATGCTTTGCCATTGCCTTCCTCTGCAGAGTCTTCCTTGGCAGTCTCCCATCCAAGTACCAACCCACCTTAGCTTCCAAGATTTGACAAGATCAGGCTACACCAGACCAGCATGGTGTGGTGGTTAAGAGTGGTGGACTCTAATTTGGTGAACCTGGTTTAATTCCCCACTCCTCCACATGAGTAGAGGATCTGGAGAACTAGATTTGATTCCCCACCCCTCCACATGAGTGGCTGACTCTAATCTGGTGAACTGGGTTGGTTTCCCCACTCCTACACATGAAGCCAGGTGGGTGACCTTGGGCTAGTCACAGTTCTCTCCAAACTCTCTCAGCCCCATCTACCTCACGAGGTGTCTGTTGTGGGGAGAGGAATGGAAGAAGATTGCAAGCCAGTTTGATTCTCCTTAAAAGGTACAGGAAGTCGGCATATAAAAACCAACCTTCTTCTTCCCTCCTTCCCCCGTTAGGGAAATGTTAACGCACTGTCCACGCTATGGAAAGTAGTAATGTGAGTCCTTCGCGTGAACTGAGGGATTCAGACTCCAAGCACAGGTGAATGATGCTGATAAGCTGTTATTCACTGGTGTGTGGTTATATTATTTATTGTTGTTTTAATGAGATGAGTTTATCGTTCATTGTGTATACATATTGTCAACTTCTTTGTATCTTTGTTTTCATGGACAAAGCTAGTCTAAAACGATTTTAATAAATAATATATTTTAATCCTTCTCAGTGTGGTGGGCTTTGGGAGAATTTGGGGTCCTACCGAGGTGCTTTGTGAAAGACACTTTTATCCTATTTTAAAAGGTTTTGTTGTGAATTAGGTATGAGGATTCAGATCATAATGCATCGAATTTCAACCCACATAACTCCCACTGTTTAATACAGTTAATATAATCAGATTGCAGTAATTTCCAACACTAAATAACTATTGGAAACCTCACCTTTCTGTCTGCCTTTCATTTTCCTGGGAGGTGGAAGGACAGCAAGGGGAAAGTAGAAGGAGAAGAGTTGGTTTTTATATGCTGACTTTCTCTACCATTTAAGGGAGACTCAAACCGGTTTACAATCACCTTCCCTTCCCCTCCCCACAACAGACACCCTGTGAGGTGGGTGGGGCTGAGAGAGTGTGACTAGCCCAAGGTCACCCAGCTGGCTTCATGTGGAGGAGTGGGGAAACCAACCCAGTTCACCAGATTAGCACCTGCCGCTCATGTGGAGGAGTGGGGAATCAAACCCAGTTCTCCAGATCAGAGTCCACTGTTCCAAACCACCGCTCTTAACCACTACACCACGTTGGCTCTGTATGTGTGTGCCTGACAGGGACGTTATCCAACCAGAACAATTTGCTCTTGTTTCGGCTGAACAGCTTCGTTCCATCTGGCATTTTGCTGTACAGCAATTTCAAAATTTTGCCAATTGTTACACCATCACAGTAATTTGGGGACGGCTCTCCTTTGTGAGTTACTTTCACATCTGGGGCTGCTCCAGCTTTGCAGGGGCAGCACTTATCTTTACACCCACTTCCAGGCTGGTGGGATTGCACAGGCTGAGGGGTGACAGAGGTAGAGATCCAGACTCCCACCCCCCATGATAGGCCGCAAGCCTACACCGCAGGGAATAACACGGGCAAACGCTTTGACTGTGCCAAGTGGCAGGCAAGCAGACTGCAGAGACTGGGGTAGGGAATTAGTAGCAGAGAACCAGAATTTCCTCCCCCCCACACACAATACACAGCTTGCCTGCTTTGCATTCAGGAGAGAATAGAAGCAGGAGTGAAGGCTTCACCCGCAGCAAACACCCACCCACGAAACCAAACAAGGACAGGGTGAACGATGAGCAACGAGGATGGATCCGATACTCTCTGTGCAAGGCGGAAAATTTGAATACGCTCCGAGATTGCGTCTTAGGTGTCATGTAAAAGCAGTGGTCCATTTTTCCTGGCACAAATCCCCCACCCCCAGCTCCTATTGTATGTAAAGAAATTGGAGCGTCTTTTAAAACAAAACCGGAGCGAGGGCGGGGAGGAGCAGGGGGAACTAAATTGTACTGTCTCCTGCTCTTTGGTCTGTCGTTTGATTCACTTTGCTCCCAGTTAGCCTGTAAGGGTTGGTAGTGGAATTTATATCACAGAAAAGGCCTGGAGGAAAGGGTTAATCCCCATCCCCCGAGGGCTGGGGTCCCAATCTAATCCTCTCCTGGAGGATGCTTTTAAAAGAAGTGCAAAGAGATGGGAGATCATAGAACCATATAGTTGGAAGGGGGCCATACAGGCCATCTAGTCCAACCCCCTGCTTAATGCAGGATCAGCCTAGAGCATCCCTGACAAGTGCTTGTCCAGCCTCTGCTTCAAGACTGCCAGTGAGGGGGAGCTCACTACCTCCCTAGGTAGCCAATTCCACTTTCCAACAACTCTTAGAGCAGTAGTGTGTGTGACTTGGGGTCTTAGTAGACCAAACACTGAACATGAGTCAGCAGTGTGATGGGGTAGCTTAAAAGGCAAATGCGATCTTGGGCTGTATCAACAGAAGTATAGTGTCCAGATCACGTGAAGTGCTGGTATCACTTTACTCTGCTCTGGTTAGACCTCACCTAGAGTACTGTGTTCAGTTTTGGGCACCACAATTTAAGAAAGATGTAGGCAAGCTGGAAAGTGTCCAGAGGAGGGCAACAAAGCTGGTGAGGGGTCTGGAGACCAAGTCCTATGAGGAAAGGTTGAAGGAGCTGGGTATGTTTAGCCTGAAAAGGAGAAGACTGAGAGGGGATATGAGAACCATCTTCAAGTACTTGAAGGGCTGTCATATAGAAGAGAGTACCAAGTTGTTTTCTGTTGCTCCAGAAGGTCAGACCAGAAACAACGGGTTGAAATTAAATCAAAAGAGTTTCCGTCTAGACATTAGGAAGAATTTTTTAACAGTCAGAGCGGTTCCTCAGTGGAACAGGCTTCCTCAGGAGGTGGTGAGCTCTCCTTCCCTGGAGGATTTTAAGCAGAGGCTAGATAGCCATCTGTCAGCAATGCTGATTCTATGGCCTTAGGCAGATCATGAAAGGTAGGGCATCTTGGCCATCTTCTGGGCATGAAGTAGGGGTCACTGGGGGTGTTGGGGTTGGGTAGTTGTAAATTTCCTGCATTGTGCAGGGGGTTGGACTAGATGACCCTGGTGGTCCCTTCCAACTCTATGATTCTATGGTTCTATTCCTCAAGGAAAATAAGCACACACTGTTAGGAGCCAAGTAGAAATGATCAACAAAAGCACATTTTGAACACTGCAAGGGGCAAAACAGCACACAGCTGGCCAATCAAGGGCAGAAAAGGCTGTCGGTGGGGAAAGAGTGAAGTGTGTGTGCGCATAAACACATGCACAGCTTCTCTCCTTGAAATTCCCACCTCCTAAAGTCGTCGTTCCTTTAAAAAAAAATAAAAAAGAAGAAAAGGGCTTTCTTACGCGTTTATGCATCACGTCATGTATTGTTCGACCTGCAAAGACACTACGAGGGGAACTGAAACGAATTGCTCACACTGTGGCTCACTGAATAGCAATGTGGGACCCCTGTGCGACAACCCACAGTTGCTTGGAGAGGAACCATTGGAGGAAGAAGCCGGGAGACTTCAGTAGGGGTGGGATGTTCAAAATCCTTCTCTGCAAGACTCCATAAACAGCCCCATCCTCCATAAACAGGTCCACTCCCCTCTTCAAGCCTTCCAAGTTGGCAGCCATCACTACATCCTGGGGCAGGGAGTTCCACAATTTAACTATGCGTTGTGTGAAGAAATACTTCCTTTTATCTGTTTTGAATCTCTCACCTTCCAGCTTCAGCAGATGACCCCGCGTTCTAGTATTATGAGAGGAGGAGAAAAGCTTCTCCCTGTCCACTCTCTCCATACCATACATAATTTTATAGACCTCTACCATGTCTCCCCTTAACTTCCTTCTTTCCAAGCTAAAGGTTATCCACACGCATGAAACAGTTACCTTTTACGTAAGCAAAAGGTTTTGATCCTTCGGCATGAATGCTTAGGAGATTGGGGCCATTAAAACTACTTTTAAGAAAAGACCAGGGAGTTGGCCAGCTGTAGAGGCATTCCCGAAGAATAATCATCGGTAGTCTAAAATGTGGAAGCAGCAGCAGATGTTGCCCTCTCAAAAACGACATCCTTTGTGGAGATTTCCCCAGGGCCTTCTATACACCAAGGTTTCTGGTCAGGTGACCGATCTCCAGTGGCAGACAATGTGCTTTTCACTTTCAAGAGCAAGAAACCCCCTCTGAAGTTTCGTGGACTTCCCCACCCACGCTTTTTATAAAAAGTACATTCAGACGCCAGACTGATTCTCCCCGTAACTCACTCTCTCTCTCTCTCTCTCAATTATATATATAAATGACATCTACTTAGGGTTGCCAGGTCCCTCTTTGCTATCAGCGGGAGGTTTTGGGGGCGGAGCCTGAGGAGGGTGGGGTTTGGGGAGGAGAGGGTCTTCAATGCCATAGAGTCCAATGGCCAAAGCAGCCATTTTCTCCAGGAGAACTAATCTCTACCGGCTGGAAATCAGTTTTAATAGCAGGAGATCTCCAGCTACTACCTGGAGATTGGCAACCCTACATCTACTTCTGAGCTCTATGATTGTTCTGTAGTTTTCAGCCAGGACCTTTGGGATAAACACAGAACTGAAGAAAGGTGCGTGGCCTGGACTGTTAAGAGAAATGCAGAGCCTAGCCATTTATCGCAAGGCAAATTTTGCTCATCTACATGAACATATGTCACATGAAGCTGCCTTCTACTGAATCAAACCCTTGGTCTATCAAAGTCAGTACTGTCTACTCAGACCGGCAGCGGGTCTCAGGGTCTTTCACATCACCTACTTGCCTAGCTCCTTTAACTGGAGATGCCGGGGATTGAACCTGGGGCGTTCTGCATTCCAAAAGATGCTCTACCACTGAGCCATGGCCCCTCCCCAAAGTCAGTATTGTCTACTCAGACTGGCAGCAGCTCTCCAGGGTCTCAGGCAGAGGTCTTTCACATCACCTACTTGCCTAGTCCCTTGAACTGGAGATGCCAGGGGATTGAACCTGGGACCTTCTGCATGCCAAGCAGATGCTCTACCATTGAGAAACAGTTCCTCCCTGTGCAAAGCACTCTGTACTCCAACTGGCGTCAGCTCTTCAGGGTAGCAGTTAGATGTCTGTGGAGATGTTTTCAACAGGGGATGCCAGAGATTGGGCACAGAGAGAGGCTTCTGCGTGTAAAACCTATACTCTCTGGTAGCAAAAAGTGCCTTCAAGTCGCAGCTGACTTATGGCGACCCTGTAGGGTTTTCAAGGCAAGAGACGTTCAGAGGCGGTTTGCCATTGCCTGCCTCTGTGTAGAGACCCTAGACTTCCGTGGTGTTCACCCATCCAAAAATTAACAAGTGTTGTTCCTGCTTATCTTCAAAGATCTGATGAGATCAGGCTAGCCTGGGCCATCCAGGTCAGAGCATATACTCTCTATCACTGGCCATTAACACAGGGCTGCTTCCCCGCGGTCACCCCCGCCGACTTCTTCAGGGCTTCCTTGTGATTATGTGTGCCTTTCCTGACCGTCAGAGGTCACCTTGCGCTCCCTGCATGTTTTGCCTGCGTCTTCTGGATTCTGGCTAAAACAGCATCTGGAAAATATGGGCAAACGTGCAGAGATGCGCAGGGAGAGCGAGGCGACCTCAGAGAAGGGCCTTTAATCCTGAAGAGTGGCAGAAGTTTAGTTCCTGAAATGACTTAATCTCTAGTATTTGCCCAGGAGAATGTCGAAGTGGTAAATCGCTGACAGATACGTGCAGTTTTTTGCTGGTATCTATTAGGACAATCCTGTGTTTATCAAGATCATTTGTATATAAATTTTACTTCTTCTGTAATTAATGGCCATTCATGCTTGGTAATTAGCAGCGTGTTCCAGGGTAAATTGCCCCCAACATTTTTTTTTGAGTTTTTCACGCTGAACCGTCATTCAGGAAGCGACTGCAAAGCCAACACATACCTGCTTCACATTTCTTAAGAGCCCCTTTAACACGACCTTTTATGTTTGTTCCGCCCCCGCCGCGAAGAATCCCCTCAAGGAAGCATGCAAAACCACAGCCGCGTGTTAGCTATGCACACAGCGGTTGCTAATGGCTATGCAAACAGGAACGAAGGAGCAGGTGGGGGTGGGGGGGTGGAATGTCTCTTTTGCATTGGGACCGTGAATAAGCATTTTAAAGGCCGCATTTAAAAAAAAACCCAGCTTTGAGCGAGCATCAAAATTGACCCTGCATAAATGGCCAATGTTTCCTCTATATACCTACTGGTCGTGGACTATAATAATAAAGAACTAACTAGCTAATTCTGACTGTCAGGAAAAGCATGCACAAGCAAAAGGAAGTCCTGAACCAGGCATAAATGGCCACTGAGTTATGGCCAAGAGGACTTTGAGGTAGAGTACCACATTTTTCCCGTTACCATTTTTGGTTAAAATGGTAGAGTGACTTCTTACTAAGATGTCTGACTATGGAAATTGGTGGTGGTGGGGTGGGGACAGGAAGGAAGCTGGGTGGCCAGATGTCATCTTTTCAGGGGACAGTCCTTTGAGGCCTGCTCTCTGAAACGTTTGGTTTCTGCTTCTGTCCAGTAAAGCCGCAGTTGGGAAAATCCAACCAGACAAATTCAAAAAGATGGAAGAAGAAGAAGAAGAAGAAGAGTTGGTTTTTATATGCTGACTTTCTCTACCATTTAAGGGAGACTCAAACAGGCTTACAATCACCTTCCCTTCCCCTCCTCACAACAGACACCCTGTGAGGTAGGTGGGGCTGAGAGAGCTCTAAGAGACCTGTGACTAGCCCAGGGTCACCCAGCTGGCTTCATGTGCAGGAGTGGGGAAACAAATCCAGTTCACCGGATTAGCGTCCGCCGCTCACGTGGAGGAGTGGGGAATCAAACCCGCTTCTCCAAATCAGAGTCCACCGCTCATGTGTAGGAGTGGGGGAATCAAACCCGGTTCTCCAGATCAGACTCCACTGCTCCAAACCACCGCTCTTAAACACTACACCACGCTGGCTTTCTTCAGGGTAGAACTCTATGAAAGCAGACCAGGAGGGAAGGGTCCTGAAAAATCCCCCGTTTACAGTTAGCACCTGGATACAACAAACAGAGCTGGCGCTACGGCACATTGTGTATCTATTTAAAGTACGGTAATGCTGGGTAAATTTGTATCAGTGACAAAAGTAAACTAGCATATGCAAATATTGTTCTCTTCTCTCCCCCTCTTTTATCAGGTTTTTTTTTTGGTTATCCATACATGGCCAGTCTAGCCAGAAGGAAGCCTACAGAAAGCTAGTCAAATGAGTGCTGGCAATACATGCAGTGTAAAGCAGAGGCTAGATATAGTTTTCCTCGGAAAGACTCTTTCCACACATGACTCAGGTGCGAACCTGGGCCAGCCACCGAATGCACACTCAACATGGAAGTGCAGCCAGTAGGGTTGCCAGGTCCCTCTTCGCCACCAGCAGGAGGTTTTTGGAGCAGAGCTTGAGGAGGGGAGGGGCCATGGCTCAGAGGTAGAGCATCTGCTTGGCTTGCAGAAGGTCCCAGGTTCAATCCCCGGCATCTCCAGTACAAGGGACTAGGCAAGGAGGTGATGTGAAAGACCCCTGCCGGAGACCCTAGAGAGCCGCTGCTGGTCTGAGTAGACAATACTGACTTCGATGGACCAAGGGTCTGATTCAGTATAAGGCAGCTTCATGTGTTCATGCGAGGACAGGGTTTGGGGAGGAGAGGGACTTCAATGCTGTAGAGCCCAATTGCCAAAGTGGCCATTTTCTCCAGGTGAACTTATCTCTATTGGATGGAGATGACTTGTAACAGCAGGGGATCTCCAGCTAGTATCTGGAGGTTGGCAACCCTAGCAGCCAGACACGGCTGAATTAGCACATGCGCCTGCAGGAAACGCATCTGCAAAACTGCCTTTGTCACATTTGCACCTTTATATATTTTAGGCATACACTTAAAACTGTAAATGAAACGTGCCTCAACTATGAATTTCAC
Organism: Euleptes europaea; assembly: GCF_029931775.1. Classification (NCBI taxonomy): domain Eukaryota; kingdom Metazoa; phylum Chordata; class Lepidosauria; order Squamata; family Sphaerodactylidae; genus Euleptes; species Euleptes europaea. The sequence continues at coordinate 10,753,100 of NC_079315.1, forward strand.
AGCTAATGAAAAAATTAGCTGTTGCTGATACACACAGGTAATTCTAATGCCTAACTTGTATGAGAGCATCTCTCTCATAATACTTCTTGACACATGAACAGATGAAGCTGCCTTATACTGAATCAGACCCTTGGTCCATCAAAGTCAGTATTGTCTACTCAGACCGGCAGCGGCTCTCCAAGGTCTCAGGCAGAGGTCTTTCGCATCACCTACTTGCCTGATTCCTTGAACTGGAGATGCCAGGGATTGAACATGGGACCTTCTGCAAGCCAAGCAGACGCTCTACAAGCCCCTCCCCAATACTAGAATGCAGGGTCATCTGCTGAAGCTGGAGGGTGACAGATCCAAAACAGATAAAAGGAAGTATTTCTCCACACAACGCGTAGTTAAATCGTGGAACTCCCTGCCCCAGGATGTGGGGATGGCTGCCAACCTGGAAGGATTGAAGAGGGGAGTGGACATGTTCACGGAGGAGAGGGCTATCCATGGCTACTAGTAAAAATGGATGCTAGTCATGATGCATGCCTATTCTCTCCAGGATCAGAGGAGCATTCCCATTATATTAGGTGCTGTGGAACACAGGCAGGATGGTGCTGCTGCAGTCATCTTGCTTGGGGGCTTCCTGGAGGCCCCTGGTCAGCCCCTGTGTGAACAGACTGCTGGACTTGATGGGCCTGGGTCTGATCCAGCAGGGCTTTTCTTATGTTCTTATGAGAATTCAAGGCACTTCACGTGCATTATTGTTAGTGGAATAACCTTTATCAACAGTCTGATATGGTTGGTCAAATTATCCCTATATCACAGATGGAAGGGCAAGGAGTTTAGCAGTTGCAGCTTGCCAGAAGATACCTGGAGAATTCATAGCTTTGAACTGGGAACTTCCCAGCTCAGAATTCACAACTACTATGCTACACCTGCCCTGGACAGGTAGGCTTTGGATATATCTATACCAGCTCTTGCTATGTCCATAAATATAATGAAAACAATCAGAGCAGCTTAGAACCTCAATGCTAGTAACATACCCTCCCACCAACCTCCCACAATGGGGTGGGGCTGTGGCTCAGCGGCAGAGCACCTGCTTGGCATTGCAGACGGCCCCAGGTTCAAATCCCGCCATCTCCAGTTAAAATAATCAGGTAGGAGGTGGGGGATAAATATCTCTGCCTGAGACCTTGCAGAACCACTGCCAGAGTAGACAATCCTGACCTTGATGGGACCAGTGATCTGAATCCAACAGAAGGCAGCTTCATGTGTTCAAGTCAAGACAAATGGGAGGGGCTGGGGCTCAGAGGTAGAGTATCTGCTTGGCATGAAGAAGGTCCCGGGTTCAATCCCCAGCATCTCCCGTTAAGGAGACTAGGCAGGTAGGTGATGCGAAAGACCCCTGCCTGAGACCATGGAGAGCCACTGCCGGTCTGAGTAGACAATACTGACTTTGATGGACCAGGGGTCTGATTCAGTATAAGGCAGCTTCATGAATTCATGTGTTCTTGGAATGTTTTCCCCTTCCCCATCTTCCGTGGCGGTATATATTTCTTTTATTTGTTTTGACAGCACAATGTGATGCTCGGCTAACGGGTAGATCACACTCGAACAAGTATGTTATGTGTCAAAGTAGTTCCAGGACAACGAATTTTTAAAAACACTAAGAACTGTAAAAGAGAAAAACAGAAAAGGTGATGAGAAAAGGTGGGGGCGTTCTCTCCCCCTGCTGAGGCTTGTGAAAAGTTACAGTCAGAGCGGTTCCTCGGTGGAACAGGCTTCCTTGGGAGGTGGTGAGCGCTCCTTCTCTGGAGGTTTTTAAGCAGAGGCTAGATGGCCATCTGACAGCAATGCTGATTCTATGACCTTAGGCAGATGATGAGAGGGAGGGCATCTTGGCCATCTTCTGAGAATGGAGTAGGGGTCACTGGGGGTGTGGGGGGAGGTAGTTGTGAATTTCCTGCAGTGTGCAGGGGGTTGGACTAGATCACCCACGTGGTCCCTTCGAACTCTATGATTCTATGAAAAGCCCTTCTTGGTATTTCAGAGTGAGGGCTTTTGCCATAGTTTGGTGTATTTTTAACATGTGTTTATGTTTTGTTTGCATCTCCATAGATTTATTATATTTATTTATTAGTTATTATGAGAAGACCAGAGTCACTGGAAAAGACAATCATGCTAGGAAAAGTGGAAGGCAGCAGGAAAAGAGGAAGACCCAACAAGAGATGGATTGACTCAATAAAGGGAGCCACGGACCTCAATTTGCAAGATCTGAGCAAGGCCGTTAAGGATGGGACGTTTTGGAGATTCATAGGGAGGCTTATCGCACCCAGTCCAGGAAATGTGTGGAAAACACCTTAAAAGCGTTTGTCCTGGATGCGAGTTCCAATCCCCACCCCGCACTCCTGCCCGTTCTAACGTCTCTGAAATGTCTGCTTTCAGAGTGCACCTCCAATAAAATAGTGTGCATGCAAGAGAGAGGGGGGCGTAGAGGGAGCAACACGTAACCGTGACGTTGCTTGGGTTCCCCTCTACCTCCCCCCCCCCCGCGGCATTTTGGATCATCGTTGCAACGGGACAATAGGACAATGGCCCGTTTTCCCCTGACGCCTCTAGTTCTCTGATGCACACAAACCACACACAGAACTCTCTAATCAGATTGCATTGTAACCGACTAGTGAAACTAATGGGGGGGGGGAGTGTGCCCTAGAAGTTGGGTGGTTGGGAAAACAGAGGGGTCTTGCAATCAATCGGGACCCACAAGCAGAACAGGGAAAGTCCTTCTGCCTAGAGATTGGGAGGGGGGTGCACTAGAAGTTATCATGGTTTAAATAAAGGGGGGGGGGGCTTGCAAGAGTACACTTTTATTTCTCCAATTACCAGAGGCTGCCAGGAATGCTTGCTGTGGTGGTTTGGAGATTAAGAAAAGGTTTTTTTCCTCCAAAAACATGAAATTCCCGTTGAGGCTAGGTAGAGAGCAGACAATCCCCCAATGTGATGGAGTGGGGGGTGGGGTGGGAAATGCTTGGCAATACAATCCACCCGCTCATGTTTAAGTGACGGTACAGTGCAAGCACAAACCAATCAAAAGGAGCGTGTCCCATCTGGGATCCTGCAGCCTGCTCTCTTCCACCCCCTCCCCTTCGTCTCAACGAACAAGCCTCCCTTTGACCCAATGATAGCAAAAGCAGATGGCGATAAAAAAAAAAAAAAAGGAGGACGCAAGCAAATAAAAGAAGGAAATGTTTGATTGGGACCCTGCACAAATACAAATGGTTGATCTAATGTTCCAACGGTCCCGTGTTCCTTTGTAAGACCACAAGCACTTATGGGGTGTGGGGGGGAATTAAGTAATAATAATGATTGGCGGATGCAAACGGGAGAGGAGGGGGAAGGTGGGATGGGAGGAGGAAGGCTTTTCATTGGGTGTTGCAAAAAGAGGGGAGGAGAGCTGAACAGCGTATGCAGCTGAACGCACCCCTTGGATTGCCGGTTTTGAAACGACATAACGAAATACATCGTGGTCAAAACGATGGGGGAAAAACAGATGTCTGGCGCTTTTAAAGCATTGCCAAGCCGAAATGGGAGATCTGAGGTGCGATCTACCTGGATAACACGTTTTTTTTAAAACGTAGTATATACTGAGTGCATTAGGCCCCAGGGTTGCCATGAGTCGGAAGCGACTTGACAGCGACTTAACACACACAGAGTTTTTTACATCCCGCCCTCACTCCCGGGCCAAAGCCGTGCTCAGGGAGGCTCACAACATGAAGTCCATACAATAAAAATCTATTAGCTGCAATCAAATCATCATAGACAAAACCATAAAAGTATATCAAGTCCTATAAAATAACAACAGGTAAAGTAATAGATGGGGTTCATAAACGAAGAAACCACTGCAGCTTTTGAGCAGCCAGCCCCCCCCCCAATATAATTGCAATCCATGGTATAAATACAGTGGGGGGGGTAGGGAGGCCAGCTCAGATGTAAAACCTCAGATGTAAAACTGAAGAGGAGGTTGGGGGGGCATGATTGCTCTCTTTAAGCATTTGAAGGGCTGTCACTTAGAGAAGAAGAAGAAGAGTTGGTTTTCATATGCCGGTTTTCTCTACCACTTAAGAATCAAACCGGCTTACAATCACCTTCCCTTCCCCTCCCCACAACTGACACCCGGTGAGGTAGGTGGGGCTGAGAGAGCTCTAAGAGACCTGTGACTAGCCCAAGGTCACCCAGCTGGCTTCATGTGAAGGAGTGGGGAAACAAATCCAGTTCACCAGATTAGCACCCGCCGCTCATGTGGAGGAGTGGGGGAATCAAACCCTGTGGAGGAGTGGGGGAATCCACCGCTCCAAACCACCCCTCTTAACCACTACACCACGCTGGACCAGGGTAAAAAATAAAACCGGGCATAGACAGGGCAGGACTAACAAAACAGAGTCTCTTGTCCTTTCCTGCAGAGGAGGATGTTCGTTATTATATCTCAAAGTGTTAAAAAGTCACGAGATTAGAATCAGGCCTGTGTGAAGACAGGTAGGGTTTCCAGGTCCCTGTATGCTGCCGGTGGGAGGTTTTTGGGGCAGAGCCTGAGGAGGGCGGGGTATGGGAGGGGAGGGACTTCAATGCCATAGAGTCCAATTGCCAAAGTGGCCAATTTCTCCAGGGGGACTGATCTCTATCGGCTGGAGATCAGTTGAAATAGCAGGAGATCTCCAGCTAGTACCTGGAGGTTGGCAACCCTAAACACAGACGACCAGCCATGTATGGCAAACTTGTTCTTTCTCTGCAAAAATCTGTTGCGGGTGGGACGCACTATCGATATCATCAAGGGCTCCCATACATTAGTGGCTGACATCGGCAGGGGTGTCTAAGAAAGTGGTAGGTCCAGGGCCGGTGCTACAATTAGGCCACCTAGGCGGTCGCCTAGGGCACAGACCTCAGAAGGGCCTCAGAGGGGAGCGGCTGTGGCTCAGTGGTAGAGCCTCTGCTTGGCATGCAGAAGGTCCCAGGTTCAATCCCCAGCATTTCCAGTTAAAGGGACTAGGCAGGTAGGTGATGTGAAAGACCTCTGCCTGAGACCCTGGAGAGTCTTGGAGAGGGGTTGTGGCTCAGTAGTAGAACCTCTGCTTGGCATGCAGAAGGTCTCATGTTCAATCCCCGGCACCTCCAGTCAAAGAGACTAGGCAGGTAGGTGATGCGAAAGACCTCTGCCTGAGACCCTGGAGAGTCGGTGCCGGTCTGAGTAGACAATACTGACTTCGATGGACCAAGGGTCTGATTTAGTGTAAGGCAGCTTCATGTGTTCATGTAACTGGCCTGAGGGGCACAGTTTTAAACAGATTAGTTTCTCGAAAAAAATGCAACTGACAATTTAAATTATTTATTTTAAGGTAAGTACCACAATAGTGCTTTGGAATATAATTAATTATAATGTCCTATAAAAAGTTTTGTGCTTTTATTTTTCAAGAAGAAGAAGAGTTGGTTTTTATATGCCGACTTTCTCTCCCATTTAAGGAAGAATCAAACCGGCTTACAATCTCCTTCCCTTCCCCTCCCCACAACAGACACCCTGTGAGGTAGTTGGGGCTGAGAGAGCGTGACTAGCCCAAGGTCACCCAGCTGGCTTCACGTGTAGGAGTGGGGAAACCAACCCGGTTCACCGGATTAGCCTCCACCGCTCATGTGGAGGAGTGGGGAAACCAACTCGGTTCACCAGAGTAGAGTCCGCCGCTCATGGGGAGGAGTGGGGAATCGAACCCGGTTCTCCGGATCAGACTCCACCGCTCCAAACCACCACTCTTAACCACTACACCATCACGCTGGCTCCCTACAAGGCATCTGTTTTTGAAAACTGGTTAGCGATGTAGTTAGCCTTGCCTAGGGCGCGAAAATGACTGGCACCGGCCTTTGGTACGGCTATCCGCGGGCCTTCGATTGTTCAAGCCTCGGCCGTTGCCGAGTGGGCCTTCCTCCTCTGCAGGGCAGAAACAGTTAAACCCCGTCTCCCAGCTGTGAGGAAGCCGCGTGATGGAAAATCTGAAGGGGAGGGCAGAGAAGAGAGCTCAAGAGCTTTCGTAAGTGCCTGGAGGGCAGAAGTTTCCAACCGCAAGGGAGGAAGCAGCAGGTTCCCTGGCCAACTGCTGCATGTTGGATGCAAAAGAGGAAGAGAAGAAAAGAAAACAAAGGCCATTATATTGATCCGCTGCAAGGGGACCACCACCACCCCGGCAGTGGCGGGCTGGCCAGGGTGCGAGTCTGGCCGATGGCAAGTGGGGCCCCTTAAACATCAGTGTTAAAAATGTGAATGACCTTTTAGTAGCTTGAAAATACAGCAGAAGTTCCAATATTAGAAGAAGAAGGAGAGTTGGTTTTTATACGCCGACTTTCTCTACCACTTAAGGGAGACTCAAACCGGCTTACAATCTCCTTCCCTTCCCCTCCCGACAACAGACGCCCTGTGAGGTAGGTGGGGCTGAGAGAGCTCCCAAGCTGTGACTGGCCAAGGTCACCCAGCTGCCTTGGTGTGTAGGAGCGGGGAAACAAATCCAGTTCCCCAGATCAGCCACCGCCGCTCGTGGGGAGGAGTGGGGAATCAAACCCGGTTCTCCAGATTAGAGTCCGCCGCTCCAAACCGCCGCTCTTAACTATATTACTGTATGCATCTAAAATGTACGCTGTATTACTATTTTAATAACTTTTTTAATAAAATCATTTTTCGAGGATACTTTGTATTTAAGAATATAATAAATAACTCTGAAAAAATAATTCTGATTCGGGTTATGTGAGGCCGACGCAGATGCTATATAGGCTTGGATCTTTACTATTGCGACTGCACAATGAAGCTTAGCCGGGAATCTTAATTGTACTTTTTTCCCTTCTGTATTTTTTGGAAACTTTATTTATTTCTTATAAAAATTAAACGATAGTCTTATAGTTTGTCTCCTGGCAACCAATGTTTTTAGACCCAGTCCGCCACTGCCTCCTGGGTAGAGGAACCCAGCTGTACCAAGTGAACAGCCACCTGCATTGCAGAGCAGAGGGGGTTTAGAGGAACCACCTGTTTTGGTACAGCATTGCAGTCCTATAGACACGGCAGGAAAACTTGCTAAAGGGGCAGAAAGGAAGCTGGAAGAACACTGCTGGGGATTCAGGCATAGAGCGAAGCATGCCCTTGTACCGACAAGAGCGTCCACTATCACGCGCCTGATGCTTTATCTCGGCATCTTATTCAAGCTACAATTATCAGCGAGCCAAAAATAGCAACATCGGTGAGACAGGAAATCCAGCTTCCACATATGAGTCAAACTGATACTGAAATGTCATGTAGTGATAAACAGAAGGGCGGACCAAAGGGTGTAGCCCTGCATTGGGTATTGATCGTTCCCAATAAATACAGTTGCCAACCACCGGGTGCTGGATGGATATCGCCTGCTATTACAACTGATCTCCAGGAGATAGAAATCAGCTCCCCTGGAGAAAATGGCCGCTTCGGCAATTGGACTCTATGGCAGGGGTGTCAAACATAAGACCCGGGGGCTGGATCCGGCCCCTTGGGACCTCTTATCCGGCCCCCGAGCCAGCTGAAGCAGCCCCACACCCCCACTCTCGATCTGGGCTGGCGAGGCATAGCCCAGCCTGACCAAGCGGCATTTATGTAAAATCCGGCCTTCATAACAATTGAGTTTGACAGCTCTGCTCTATGGCATTGAAGTCCCTCCCCTCTCCAAACTTCGCCCTCCACCCCCAAAATCCCCAGGTATTTCCGAACCCTACCAATAAAAAATGGGTACAGGAGTTTGGTTTTTTTTTTTTAAAGGAACAGGAAGATGGGAGATGAATAGTCAGTGGGAACCAGCAATGTGAACGGGGAAGTCAGGGGGAGGGAGGAAATGGGGAGGAGTTAGGGTTGCCAACCTCCAGGTACTAACTGGAGATCTCCTGCTATTACAACTGATCTCCAGCCAATAGAGATTGATTCCCCTGGAGAAATTGGCCACTTTGGCAATTGGACTCTACGGCATTGAAGTCCCTCCCTTCCCAAAACCCAGCCCTCCGCAGGCTCCGTCCCAAAAACCTCCCACCGGTAGCAAACTTAGGTGTAAGTTGACCGGCCATACCTTTCCGTCGTGGGGTCTGAGCAGTTCAGTGGATACTTCAGGTCGATGATGGTCCCGTCTTTATCTTGAAGGGATCCCTGCTGCTGAGTGTAATACTCCACCAGTTCAGACAACGTGGCAAACTTCTCCCCTCCATAGAGGTCGTAAAAATCCCCTGTATTCTGGATTCGGATGTGGGTGACCTGGTCACCAACCCTGCAGGGAAAGGCGAACGGTCATGAAAGGCTGACAGTACCCCAGTGTCCTCAAAAGGTTGTTGGGGGAAACAGTAAAGGTTACCAAACAGAATGGTATTGCACCTGGTTTGGAATCTAGTATTAAGATGTTTTGTTAGCTTTAAACTTGGACAGGATCTGTTTTGTAACTTGTGCACGTAAATGCTGTGAATTGTGTGTGTGTGGGGGGGTATGCATAGCCAGTTTATTGCATATTCAAGCACATGCTATGAACACATGAAGCTGCCTTATACTGAATCAGACCTTTGGTCCATCAAAGTCAGTCTACTCAGACCAGCAGCGGCTCTCCAGGGTCTCAGGCAGGGGACTTTCACATCCCCTACCTGCCTAGTTCCTTTAACTGGAGATGCCGGGGATTGAACCTGGGACCTTCTGTATGCCAAGCAGATGCTCTGCCACTGAGCCACGGCCCCTCCCCTGTTCTTAGACCGAGGTCTTGAACAATAAAACCAAAAAACTTAAATAAGGCCCGTCTCTAAAAACACCTCCTTTCGACTCTTCTCTGCATCCTCCAAAAAACGAGCAACGCTGAGGGTCGGAGTCCTCTAAGAGGAACTGAACCTTTTCCTCCAAAGTCGCTCGAGAAAATGTGGACCATTTGTTAAAACATGGTATAATCCATTTTAGCCTAAGTTGGGTACACGTAAGGACAATGCAAAAGGATATGTACCAAGGAGTCCATTGACTGAAGAGGGCAGGGACACAGCCGGTCTGAGAAAGGGATCCTTAGCAGGCGGCCCAGGTAAAAGCTGTGAATTGCTCTTTGTTGCCTTCTAATGACAAGCTTTTCACAAACTACTGAAGCGCTGAAAAACTGTGTCTTGGCCATCTTGGCCATATGGCCAAGATGACTTATTTTATGAATTTAGACGACACACAAAATGTTGAGCAATTTAATGAGAGTTACCATGGTATACTTATAGATCTTCAAATCTTTATGTGAGAGCCAGGTGCCTCCGTTCCCCCTTGCTCCTTTTGCATTCCCTATCTCGAATCCTTTGAACTCGTAAAAGCAGTTCACACCTCCCTTTTGCTTTCCCGGACCTCGGCGCCTTGTCAGCTTCACCCAGGTGCCAGGCCTGCCCTCCCCTGTGGCGTATCCTGCCTGCACTCCCTCGGGCCGATTATGGCCTTGAGGAACTGTGACTCCTAACAGTCTCTCAGGGACCTGTTTGATGTTTTGTATTGCGCCCATCTGTCATGTACCTTCCCCCCACTGTAGTGTGAATCCTACTGCCCTGTAGTCTATATATTCTGTAACCCTGATAAGGTATCTCACTTGCAACTTCTGATCCGTGTCTGTCTTCCCTATCTGAAGCCTTCAATAAATCCTTTGTTTCTGCATCCAAGTCTGAGCAAGTGATTTTGCGAAGTTAGCACAGCTAGGCTGGGACTCTCACATTAAGTTGCAAGTCCTTGCCTCTTTGTCTGCACCTGTACCTGAAGGACAGCAATGCCAGACAACGAGGATACCACCACACCCCCGGCCTCCCCGGACAAGACCGAGCCTCCGACGAAGCCGGACCCGAAGGAGGAGGTCCCCAAGCGAAAGGTTCCTGACCCCTCGCACCCGGGGACCAAGCCAAAGACCACTTTCAACTCCTGGCTGGACTCTCCTAAGGGTTGGTCGCTCTCTCGGAATGAGGCGAAGCACCGTCGCATGGCCCTGTCGGGCACCAGGCTCGAGGACGACCCCGCACGCTTGGAAGTCGTGTTGGAGGAGGAACGGAGGCAGTGGCAGGAGGAACGCCAAGCCATGCTGGAACGCATGGATGCCATGCAGGCCGTGATGGAGGGGATGGCTCACACCATGGATGCGCTGAAGATTCAGCCCCCTACCGACACCCCCCCAGATGGGACACCAGCGGCACCCCCTGCGCCTCCCAGCGCCCCGGCCCGTCGGGACCTAAAGATCACGTATGATGGGTCGGGGGACCAGCTGACTTTCTTTTTAGTCCAAGTGGACATTTTTATGCGGGAACAAGGACGGACCTTCAACTCGGAGGAGTCTCAGGTCCAGTACGTAGCCTCCCTATTGCAAGGGGAGGCAGCCGCCTGGATGGTGTTACAGTATGAGCTGCGTTCCCCGGTTTTGCGTAACCTGGACGAGTTCATGATTGCCCTTCGCAACCGGTTCGAGGATCCGAACCTGGGAGAGAGGGCCAAGGCTACCCTGATGCAACTCCGCCAAGGGACTAAGTCGGTGGCGCAGTATGCAAGCGAGTTCCAATCCTTGTCGAGCCGAATTTTGGATTGGAGCGAGGCTACCCGGGTGCAATGCTTCCGGGAGGGATTAAACCCGGACCTGCTGGGTGCGCCACGCCGCCGACATCGAGAATCGCAAGCAACTTCTCGCCTTGTCTAAACAGCGCACCGGCCGCGACTTTAAGCCCAGGGGTGACCGGCCCAGCACACCTCGGGATCCCCGCGCTCCAGGCAGCGGCGGCCCTTCAGCAGCGGAACGCCGCAAGCGCTTTGAGACGGGAGTCTGCTTGGTGTGCGGAGGTAAGGGTCACTTCGCCTCCCAATGCCCGTCTCGGGCCAGTCGCCCGATGCCTCCACGCCCGACCCCTCCCGAACCGGAGAAAGCCCCCGGGGAGGGCCAAGGTCGACGCCGGAGCAGCGCCCCGGGGCGCCGGAGCACGCCTTCCGCTCTACAGGTGAGCGCCCATGGCGAAGTCTCTACTTCATCGGGTCCATCGGGACCCCGGATTACAAATGCTGTCTTTGACTCGGCTGAGTCACGGAGTACCACTACTACCTCCCCTTCGTCCAGCGAGGAAGAAGAATGGGAAACGCCGGCAAAAAACGCCGGCGGTCTGCTGTAAGAGGGGCTCCTCAGCAGACCGTCCCTATCGTTGTCCAAGGAGCTCCACCAATGGTAAGCGCCCAAGAGGATAATGTGTATATCCGGGCCCGTCTCTCCCTCCCGAAAGGGGGTCCCGCTTTAGAATTTCCCGCGCTAGTTGACTCTGGGTGCGCTCGCACCCTGATTAGCGAGGAAACTGCCAAGAAGCTGGGTGTTCGACGCAAACGGCTCCCGGGCCCCCTTCGATTCTCTCAGATGGACGGTAGTGACTTTAAGAAGGGACCCGTCACTCACCGGACCTCCGAGGTGGTCATGGCGGTGGGGGAACATTGGGAACGACTGTATTTCACCATTGCCCCCATAGTGACACCCGTAGTTTTAGGGATGAATTGGTTGCGGGGGCACAACCCTTCCATTGACTGGGTCCAGCGAACGCTCACTTTCCCCGAGGACCCCTGCGCGGCGCACGACAAGGACAGAGTTCTGTGCGCCCCGGCCGCCGCGCTAGTGGGGTCCCCGGGGCCTCTCCCCGGACCACCCCAACTGCCCTCGGAGTACTCTCAGTTCGCCGATGTATTCGATGTGAGGGAATGTGATGAACTGCCCCCACACCGAGAGACTGATTGCGCCATCGAAATTGTGGGAGAGGGCAAACTGTCAAAAGGGAAAGTTTACCCCATGAGCCCCAGCGAGAAGGCCGTGTTGCGGGACTACTTAGACACCAATTTAGCGAGGGGTTTCATACGGCCCTCCAAGGCTCCGTATTCCGCCCCCGCCTTTTTCGTCAAAAAGAAAACGGGGGACTTGAGACTTTGTATTGACTTTCGCAGACTGAACGCAGTTACTCAGTCTAACGCATACCCCCTCCCTCTTATTCCAGACCTTCTAGCACAACTGAAGGAGGGCCGGATCTTCACCAAACTGGACTTGGTGGAGGCTTACCACCGCATCCGCATTAAGGAGGGGGACGAACCCAAAACTGCCTTCTCGAGTTGTTTTGGCATGTTTGAGTACTTAGTAATGCCGTTCGGACTTTCTGGGGCTCCGAGTGTGTTCATGCAATTAATTAATGAGGTGTTACATGATTTGTTATTTCGGGGGGTGGTGGTATTTTTGGATGATATACTCATTTATTCTGAAACCATGGAAGAACATGTCCGACTGGTACGGGAGGTCCTCCAGCGTTTGCGGGACCACAGATTGTATGCCAAAGTGTCCAAGTGTGAATTTCACCAACCCTCTATCACCTTTCTAGGCTATGTAATTTCCCACCAGGGGTTAGAAATGGATCCCGGGAAGGTTCAGGCCGTAAGGGATTGGGACCCCCCCACCACTCGCCGCCAACTCCAACAGTTTCTGGGGTTTGCCAATTTCTATCGCAACTTCATTCCCAATTTCGCCCAGGTGGCCCTTCCCCTCACTTCCCTGTTGCGTACCAAGGGGAAGGGGGCGAACGCTGCGCTACCTTCGGCTCGGTTGCAGTGGTCGCCTTCTTGCCAGCAGGCGTTTGAAGAGTTAAAAGTGCTCTTTTCATCCGAGCCGGTGCTGGCACACCCAGACTGCACCAAGCCTTTTGTGGTCCAAGTGGACGCCTCGGATGTGGCGATGGGGGGGGCCCTCCTGCAGAAGGGCGATGATGGGGTATTGCGCCCGTGCGCCTATTTTTCCAAAAAGTTTTCCCAGGCGGAGATCAACTGGGCTATTTGGGAAAAAGAGGCGGCGGCAGTCAAGCATGCCCTCACCATCTGGAGGCATTTCCTGGAGGGGGCAGAATTCCCGTTTGAGGTGTGTACCGATCACAAGAATCTGGAGGCTCTCAAGGGAGCTCGAAAGCTCAACGCCAAACAGATTCGGTGGGCTCAGTTTTTCGCCAAGTTTCGCTTCACCCTCAAACACGTTCCCGGAAAGGAAAATGCCTTAGCCGATGCCCTGTCCCGCCTTCCCCAATACCGCAATGATTTCGACCGTCCGGTGGACTCCCTGTTCACCCCCGAGCAACGGGGAGAGGTTCCCAGCCTGGCGGTCACCACCCGATCCCAAGCCCGCCACCCGTGTTCCCCCTTGTTCAAAGGGATCCCGGAGGTTTTCCAACAAAAACTCCGGGAGTCTTCCCTGCAGGAGGCGGAGCAGCAGACTCTCCCCCCCGGGCTGGAACAACGGGATTCTCTCTGGGTGAGAGGGGGGAAACTCTATGTCCCAGCCCCTCTCCGCAAGGAGGTTTTGGGACTAGTCCACGGGGCTAAACTGGCTGGGCACTTTGGGTTCGTGAAGACCCTTCACCTAGTTAGGCGGCAGTTCTGGTGGCCCAGCATACGGGCCGATGTCGAACTATACGTGCGCAGTTGCCCCATCTGCGCCACGGCCAAGAAAAGAATGGGAAAGCCCCCGGGGCTCCTGAAACCTCTCGAGACACCCTCTCGGCCATGGGAGGTGATTGCCATGGACTTTATCACCGATTTGCCCCCCAGCAGGGGAAAAACTGTCCTTTGGGTAATCACGGACCTTTTCTCTAAACAGGTCCATTTTGTACCCTGTGCCGGGCTCCCCTCGGCCCAGGGATTGGCTAAACTTTTTATTACGCACGTCCTCAGACTTCACTCGGTCCCTAGAAAGGTCCTCTCCGACAGAGGGGTTCAGTTTGTCGCCAAGTTTTGGCGAGCCTTCCTGAAACTAATGGGGGTGGAAGAGCAAGGGCTTTCTTCGGCGTACCACCCTCAAACTGATGGACAAACCGAACGGGTCAATGCTGTGGTCGAATGTTACCTCCGATGCTATGTCAATTATCACCAGGACGATTGGGTTGACTTGCTTCCTTTCGCAGAGTATGCCTATAACAATGCCCCCCATTCCTCCACTGGTTTCAGCCCGTTCCAGGTAGTGTACGGAACGGAGTTCGGCCCTTTTGGTTCCGCCCCTATCACGCCCGATCTCGAGACTATCCCCGAAGCCCAAGAATGGGTGCAGGTAGTTCAGTCCACCTGGCCCTGGCTACAAAAGAACCTCGAGCGGGCCAAGCGCAAATATAAGGAACAGGCCGACAAACATCGATCCCCGGGCTGGCAACTCAAAGTGGGGGAGCTGGTTTATCTCTCCACCAAGAACCTTCGCTCTCTCCGACCCTGTAAAAAACTCAACGATCGGTTTGTAGGGCCTTTTCCCATCTCCCGGGTGATCAATGAAGTCACTGTGGAATTGGAGCTGCCCAAGACACTTCGGGGCGTCCACCCCGTCTTCCATATTAGTCTGCTCAAACCCTATGTCTCTGCTCCCCAATTCCACTCTCCTTCCCAGCCCGAAATTCCTACGGTGGTGGGCGGAGACACTCATTTAGAAGTCTCCAAGGTGTTAGACTCCAAATGGAAGAAGGGAAAACTGTTCTATTTTGTCCGGTGGAAACATTTAGGACCGGCACATGATGAATGGGTGGCAGCCCCTCACATGGCCGCCCCCCGACTCGTTCGGGAGTTTCACAACGCCTACCCCGATAAGCCACAGCCTCCCGACCTTGCGGGAGGGGGGCCTTAAGGGGGGCAGTATGTGAGAGCCAGGTGCCTCCGTTCCCCCTTGCTCCTTTTGCATTCCCTATCTCGAATCCTTTGAACTCGTAAAAGCAGTTCACACCTCCCTTTTGCTTTCCCGGACCTCGGCGCCTTGTCAGCTTCACCCAGGTGCCAGGCCTGCCCTCCCCTGTGGCGTATCCTGCCTGCACTCCCTCGGGCCGATTATGGCCTTGAGGAACTGTGACTCCTAACAGTCTCTCAGGGACCTGTTTGATGTTTTGTATTGCGCCCATCTGTCATGTACCTTCCCCCCACTGTAGTGTGAATCCTACTGCCCTGTAGTCTATATATTCTGTAACCCTGATAAGGTATCTCACTTGCAACTTCTGATCCGTGTCTGTCTTCCCTATCTGAAGCCTTCAATAAATCCTTTGTTTCTGCATCCAAGTCTGAGCAAGTGATTTTGCGAAGTTAGCACAGCTAGGCTGGGACTCTCACACTTTACCTCTAACATAATCTTTCTCCTTTTCATGTTAGTAAAAGTTACTTATGTGTATACATACTGTAAAGATGACTATTTTTAGAGAAACTGACCACGGTTTATCTTAAATATTATCTGAGTAATATTACCGGCTGCTTATTATGCACAGATTACCTTTTATTGAGTAAAAATAGAATAGAAATTAACATTTTGAATCAGCAGTAATAATTACAATAAGTATAACATAATTTAGGTATTAAGTATAATCTATGTGTGTATATCAATGATTTAGACAATGTCGTTTATTGCAAATGGATGCAAACTTTCCCCCTTCCCCTTCTTTCCTTTCTGTATTCCCTAAAAAATTGTGGCCGTTAAAACCGTAAGCAAACCAACTCCTGCTCTGGCCTCAGACATCTCCAGCCCGACCCAAGTGCAGCCCGAACATCAGGACCTTACAGACGTGTTTAATGTGCAGGAGTGTGATGTGTTACCCCCCCACCGCCGGACGGACTGTACTATTGAAGTGGTGGGGGATGGAAAACTGCCAAAAAGTAAGATCTATCCTATGAGTCCTACGGAACGGACAGTGCTCCACGAATTCTTAGACAAGAACTTGGCTCGCGGTTTCATCCGACCCTCCAGCGCGCCCTATTCGGCACCAGCTTTCTTTGTGCATAAGAAAACAGGGGATTTGCGTTTGTGTATTGACTTTTGAAAACTCAATGCTGTTACTCAAACGAACGCTTATCCCATCCCCCTCATTTCTGATCTCTTGGGACAACTGAAGGAGGGACACATTTTCACCAAATTGGACTTAGTCGAGGCTTATTACAGAGTCAGAATCCGGGAGGGAGATGAATCTCTGACAGCCTTTTCCAGTTGCTTTGAGATGTTCGAATTTATGGTGATGCCTTTTGGATTAAAAGGGCCCCAGGGGTCTTCATGCAATTCATTAATGAGATCCTCCATGATCTACTGTTCAAAGGAGTGGTAGTTTATTTAGATGATATTCTCATTTACTCTAAAACCATGGATGAGCATGTTGCCTTGGTTCGAGAGGTGTTGCAACGTCTCAGAGACAATCAGCTGTATGCTAAAGTGTCTAAATGCGAATTCCATAAAAAGCAATTGACTTTCCTAGGATATATTATCTCACACCAGGGACTGACTATGGATCCTGAAAAGATGCAAGTGGTGCTCGGTTGGGAACCACCCTCTACTCGTAAACATGTCCAAAGATTTCTCGGGTTCGCAAATTTTTACAGGGCGTTCCTCCCACATTTCGCTCAGATTGCACTACCCATCACGAACCTCCTTAAGACTAAGGGAAAGGGGAATACAGCCACCTTACCCAACGCCCGGGTGGAGTGGACCCCCCAGTGTCAAGCCGCCTTCGATAGTCTTAAACAGCTTTTTACCTCCGAGCCTGTTTTGCAGCACCCAGACTGCAATCAACCATTCGCAGTGCATGTAGACGCTTCCGACGTAGCAATGGGGGGTGTGCTCCTGCAGCGGGGGGAGGATGGGCACCTGCATCCATGCGCTTATTTTTCTAAAACGTTCACTCAATCCGAACTCAATTGGGCCATTTGGGAAAAGGAAGCTGCCGCGGTAAAGATTGCCCTGACAGTGTGGAGGCAGTTTTTAGAAGGTTTCAAGGTGCCCTTTGAAGTATGGTCCGATCACAAAAACCTAGAGGCCCTAACGGGGGCTCGCAAGCTGTCCGCGAAGCACGTACGCTGGGCGAACTTCTTTGCCCAATTTTGATTCGTCCTAAAATATGTACCAGGGAAGCAAAACCTTCTGTCTGACGCTTTATCCAGACTTCCCCAATATCCCACCAAGGTTGATCGGCCCACAGAGTCGCTCTTCACCCCTGCCCAACGAGGTCTGTTGCCCACTTTAGCCGTACAAACCCATTCTCGGACCCGATCCTCACTGCCACCGCTTTCGATGGGGGGGGAAGCCCCACACCCGGCAGAGCCGGCAGTGCCACCCGCCTCCCTTCCTCCTCCCCCTGAGCGACTGACAGCCACGGTTCCCGAGGTGCGGGGGCCCCCCATTCAGTCGCTCCCTGCACCTGTGTCGGCTCCGTCCCCGGTCAAGCTGCCCACCGACTCCTCTCCGGAGAGGGTAGAAGGACTGTCTGATTCCTTTAAGGAGACTCTCCTTCACAGTTATCAAACGGAACTGTCCTCGCAGACCCTTCCAGCTACTCTAATTAAACGCAGGGAGTTTTGGTACAAAGATTCTAAATTGTATGCTCCAAAAACATTGCGGGGGGAGGTTTTGGGTTTGGTTCATGGCGCCAAGACCGCCGGACATTTCGGATTTCTCAAGACACTGCATTTGCTACGGAGACAGTTTTGGTGGGCGGGAATGCGGTCAGATGTGGACTCCTTCATCCGCAGCTGCCCCATATGTGCAGCAGCCAAAACGATCTCAGGGCAAACCGCCTGGACTTTTACAACCGTTAGAGACTCCCTCCAAACCATGGGAAGTTATTGCAATGGACTTCATGATGGACCTACCCCCTAGTGGAGGAAAGACAGTTCTTTGGGTGATTACTGATCTGTTTTCGAAACAGGTGCATCTTGTACCCTGCACAGGTATCCCTTCTGCCCCGAAATTGGCCCGCCTCTTTGTGTCACATGTCTTCCATCTACATTCTTTTCCGCGCAAGATAGTGACGGACAGGGGGTCAGCTTTTGTGGCCAAATTCTGGAAGGCTTTTCTAAAGTTGGTCGGAGTAGAACAAGGACTGTCTAGTGCCTTCCATCCCCAAACGGACGGTCAAACTGAATGGGTGAATGCGGTGTTGGAATGCTATTTACGCTGTTACGTTAATTATTATCAAGATGATTGGGTAGACCTGTTGCCTTTTGCTGAGTATGCTTATAATAATGCGGTTCACCAATCCACGGGGTTCAGCCCTTTCCAGGTTATCCATGTTAAAGAGTTTGGCCCCGCTGGTCATATTGATGTTTCTGAGGAGGAGGAGGGAGCTGATGTGGCCGGATGGGTATGTTCAATTCAAACAACCTGGCCATGGCTGGTTAAAAATCTAGAGCAGGCCAAACAGCGTTACAAAGCTCAGGCTGATAAACATCGCTCCCCCAGTATGGAATGCAAAGTGGGGGATCTTGTCTATCTGTCCACCAAGAACCTACGATCCACCCGCCCGTGTGATAAACTCAGTGCCAAGTATGTGGGTCCGTTCCCCATTTCCCGGATTATTAATCCAGTGGCTGTGGAACTCTCCTTGCCCAAGTCCTTATGCAGAATTCATCCTGTGTTCCATGTCAGCCTTTTGAAACCGTATGTTCCTTCCCAAAAATGGCATCCTGAACCACAACCTGAAGTGCCTGAAATGGTGGGGGGCGGGGGAGGAGCATTTTGAAGTGGCTAAAATACTGGATTCTCGCATTCGCTACGGTACCCTTCAGTACCTGGTCCGCTGGAAACATGTTGGTCCCGCCCAGGATGAATGGGTGCGCGCCTGTGATGTCTCCGCCCCCCGCTTAGTACAAGAATTCCATGCCGCCGACCCTCACAAACCCATGGGGGGGAGGGTGAAGGGGGGGTCTTTAGGGGGGCAGAATGTCAGGATCAGGCCATGGGGGTGGTATGTGGTAGTCTGATTGTGCTGCTTCCAGGTGCTGTTGTGCTATTCTGTCCAAGGCCAGTCTATGCCCCGTGTTTAGTCTTCATAGATTCCCATACTGTGGGAATCGCCAAGTACTCCTTCCTGCCTCTGGGAGCGGGGGGGTTGCATGGGTAACCAGTTATCTCCTTTTGCTCTTCCATATATGCTGTGTACCTTGCCTTTGCCCCTTACTAGTGTCCTTTTGAATATGGCTTCTGAAACCTGTCGATTCTAACCAATAAAACTGCTTTTGTGGATTTGCCGTCTGCTGAAATCTGTTTATGGGTTTGCCGCAGGCCTAGAGGTTACATTAAAAAAAAAAAGAACTTAGGAACAGCTTTTGGGAATGAGGGGGAGTCTTTCTACCCCTTTCCTTTTCAAAAAAGGTTTTCAAAACTTGAGCTGGACCATTGATAGGGTTGCCGAGTGCCCGGTGGTGGTGGGCAAACACCCACCAATTCACCTCATTGCCCGCTGACCAGGTGCGGGTTGGCGGGCAAACGTGCATGCGCGCCTGCACACTGCAGCACGTCACTTCCAGTTTACACCCGGAAGCGCCACAGCGCGAGGGGCCTTTTACCACTCAAACTCACTTGCAATGTTTACACCCAAAAGCGCCACATCGCAAGGAGCCTTTTACCACTCAAACTGGGAATTTGAGTGGTAAAAGGCCCCTCGCGATGTGGTACTTCCTTGGGTGTGGGATCCAGGGAACCTTGGTGGGAAAAATAAAGGTTTTCTGCAATGTTTCTTCCAGTAACATTTCTCGGGAGGGTTCTGTACAAAGCAGCTCTGAGCCCAGTCTCGGCTAGGGAGAGCGGGGTATTAAATTGAGACAATAAAATAAAATAAATAAAGCTAATTCTTGTAGGTTATCGGGGCTGTGTAACCGTGGTCTTGGTATTTTCTTTCCTGACGTTTCGCCAGCAGCTGTGGCAGGCATCTTCAGAGGAGTCACACTGAAGGACAGTGTTACTCCTTCAGTGTTACTCCTCTGAAGATGCCTGCCACAGCTGCTGGCGAAACATCAGGAAAGAAAATACCAAGACCACGGTTACACAGCCCGGATAACCTACAAGAACCAATGAACTCTGACAGTGAAAGCCTTTGAAAATAAAGCTAGGTTGTCACCAGATTTCGCCTAAGTCAAAACTAAAAGCACATTTAAATACATAGACGGGCCTTATACTGAATTATGCCATTGTTCTATCAGGGTCAGAAAGTATTTCTTCACACAACGCAAAGTTAAATTGTTGGACTCCCTGTCCCAGGATGTGGTGATGGCTGCCAACTTGGAAGGCTTTAAGAGGGGAGTGGACATGTTCATGGAGGATAGGGCTATCCATGGCTACTAGTCAAAATAGATACTAATCATGATGCATTCCTATTCTCTCTAGTATCAAAGGAGCAGGCCTATTATATTAGGTGCTGTGGAACACAGGCAGGACAATGCTGCTGCAGTCGTCTTGTTTGTGGGCTTCCTAGAGGCACCTGGTTGGCCACTGTGTGGACAGACTGCTGGACTTGATGGGCCTGGGTCTGATCCAGCAGGGCTTTTCTTACGATCTTATTATAATTATACCAATAGGTAAGGTAAAGGTCCCCTGTGCAAGCACCGGGTCATTCCTGACCCATGGGGTGACGTCACATCCTGACGTTTACTAGGCAGACTTTGTTTGCGGGGTGGTTTGCCAGTGCCTTCCCCAGTCATCATCTTTTTACCCCCAGCAAGCTGGGTACTCATTTTACCGACCTTGGAAGGATGGAAGGCTGAGTCAACCTTGAGCCGGCTACCTGAAACCGACTTCCGTCGGGATCGAACTCAGGTCGTGAGCAGAGTTTGGACTGCAGTACTGCAGCTTACCACTCTGTGCCACGGGGCTCCTAATTATACCAAAACCTTTAATGGCATAAAACAAACTGCTGGACTTGATGGGTCTGATCCAGCAGGGCTTTTCTTACTATCTTATGTCTGTTTTGATGTGTGATGGCCCTCCCGGGTGCAGGTGAAAAGTCTTTCATGTCACCTGCTACTTGGCCTTTGTAACTGAAGAGGCTGGGGATTGAACCCAAGCCCTTCTGCATGCAAACCAGACTCTCTACCGCTGACTCCCGATGCCTCCCATTGCCTTCCACTGACACCTTTGGTCTATCAACGTCAGGACTGTCTACTCTGACTGGTGGTGGCTCAGGGAAAAGGTCAGACCAGAACCATCAGGTTGAAATTAAAAAAAGAGTGTCTGGATAAACATTGGGAAGAACTTTAAGAACATAAGAAAGGCCCTGCTGGATCAGACCAAGGCCCATCAAGTCCAGCAGTCTGTTCATACAGGGGCCAACCAGGTGCCTCTAGGAAGCCACCAACAAGACGACTGCAGCAGCACCATCCTGCCTGTGTTCCACCGCACCCAAAATAATAGGCATGCTCCTCTGATACTAGAGAGAATAGGTATGCAGCATGACTAGTATCCATTCTAACTAATAGCCATGAACACCCCTTTCCTCCATGAATATGTCCACTCCCCTCTTAAAGCCCTCCAAGCCTATTCTCACAAAGCGGTTCCTCAGTGGAATAGGCTTCCTCGGGAGGTGGTGAGCTCTCCTTCCCTGGAGGTTTTTAAGCAGAGGCTAGATGGCCATCTGTCAGCAATGCTGATTCTATGTCCTTGATCATGAGAGGGAGGGCAGGGAGGGTTGTGTCAGTGCTGGCTCTCATGGCCCTTTCTTACATGCCTAAGGTAAAGCTGATTGCCATTTTGGAGTCAGGAAGCATTTTCCTCCAGGCCAGATTGGCCAGGGATCCTGGAGGGGTTTTTTTTTGCCATCTTTTGGTCATGGAGAAGGGGTCACTAGGGTCCTGCGGGGGTGGGGGGAGGTAGTTGTGAATTTCCTGCATTGTGCAGGGGGTTGGACTAGATGACCCTGGTGTCCCCTTCCAACTCTATGGTTCTTTCACATCACTTCCCACCTGATCCTTTTAACTGGAGATGCTGAGGGATCCACAGCCCTTGAAGGTTCTTCAGGCATTAGAGGTGATAGTATGAGAAAATATATATTACATAGTAAAATGGAAGGAATTATTATAAACATCAGTGCTGTGTGCATATATGGTATGCTTTATTAAGATATGTTAGAATTGGCTAGTGATTGTCAAGAAGTATATTCAGGCTAGAAAAGAGGAATCTTTGTGTGAACAGAAACCAGCATGGTGTAGTGGTTAAGAGCGGTGGTTTGGAGCGGTGGACTCTGATCTGGAGAAGCAGGTTTGATCCCCCACTCCTCCACATGAGCGGCACAGGCTAATCTGGTGAACTGGATTTGTTTACCTGCTCCTACACATGAAGCCAGGTGGGTGACCTTGGGCTAGTCACAGCTCTCTCAGTCCCACCTACTTCACAGGGTGTCTGTTGCAGAGAGGGGAAGGGAAGGAGATTGTAAGCCGGTTTGAGTCTCCCTTAAGTGGTAGAGAAAGTCGACACGTAAAAACCAACTCTTCTTCTTCAGAAAAAAAAAGGAGTAGGATGGGATAGCTGAGAGAAGGGCCAAGAAGAAATGAGTACTAGTTACTGTAATGGGTACTTCAGGGGGAATGTGTCATCCAAGCAGATAACAAGGTTGAAAAGACACAGGGGTTGGAGACCAGGTAAATAAGCAGAACTGATGACCAACTATGGACTAAGAGGTGTGTTGGGAATGAGATGTAACGTTATGTATTAAGCCAATGAAATGGCAAATTTACCAAGGTATAAAATGGAATGCACATCTATTGTCTCCTTACGCAAGCTGTGGAGATGACTCCCTTGTGTCAGTCTGTTTGTGACCACGAATAAACTTTACTTATTCATTGTGGTGTAGTGGTTAAGAGCGGTGGTTTGGAGCAGTGGACTCTGATCTGGAGAACCGGGTTTGATTCCCCACTCCTCCACATGAGCGGCGGAGGCCAATCTGGTAAACTGGATTTGTTTCCCCACTCCTCCACATGAAGCCACCTGGGTGACCTTGGGCTAGTCATGGCTCCCTTAGAGCTCTCTCAGCCCCACCTACCTCACAGGGTGTCTGTTGTGGGGAGGGGGAGGGAAGGAGATTTTAAGCCGGTTTGATTCTTCCTTAAGCAGTAGAGAAAAACCAACTCTTCTTCTTCCTTCCACTAAGTGTGTGTTGTAATTGGTCTCAAAACAGCGCCAGGCAGATGAACCTGAGCCCCATTTTGGGTATCAGAGGAGCATGGAGGGAAGCCGGAAGAATTTAAGAAAACGTGCTAAATTGGGCAGGGAGGGGAAAGGATTCATGCATTCCAAGCAGGCTGGGGAGAGTGACAGTAAAGAAAAACTAGAGCCAGCCCCGGACCGTCAGCCCAGGAGCCGCAAGAGAAGCTTTAGAAGGAAGTCCTCGAGGGAAGGATCACCGCCTGAGCCCAGTGCCAGGAAAAGGCTTTGCATGCTCCTAACAACTTCCGAGAAGCGATCGCCCTGGGGAAGTGTTTGGATGCTGAGGGGGAGAAGTACGGTTGAAGCGAAATAGGCTTGCGTATAATCATAGTTCCCACCACTACTGTTAGGCCAGGAGTCAGGCCAATCTTTTAAAGCACCGAATAGATAACTTGGGGTCTCACCAAACACAACGAAGTTCCAGCCTCAACCCTTTAGAGAAGGGAAAAAAAACAGAAGAAGGAGGAGGAGAAGTGTTGATTTTCATACACCTACTTTCTCTACCATTTAAGGGGAAATCAAACCGGCTTACAATCGCCTTCCCTTCCCCTCCCCACAACAGACACCCTGTGAAGTAGGTGGGGCTGAGAGACCTCTGACTAGCCCAAGGTCACCCAGCTGGCTTTGTGTGTGGGAGTGGGGAAACAAATGCAGTTCACCAGATTAGCCTCCGCCGCTCATGTGGAGGAGTGGGGAATTGAACCTGGTTCTCTAGATCAGACTCCACCGCTTTTAACCACTCACCACCACGCTGGCTCTCAACAGGTGAGCCTCAACCTCTGGTTCTACTACTAGCCCTGGGGATGGGCCATGGCTCGGTGGTAGAGCATCTGCTTGGCATGCAGAAGGTCCCAGGTTCAATCCCTGGCACCTCCAGTTAAAAAAAAGAAAGGATCAGGCGACAGATGATGTGAAAGACCTCTGCCTGAAAGCACTGCCACTCTGAGTAGACAGTACTGACCTTGACAAAAGAAGAGTTGGTTCTTAAATGCCGACTTTCTCTACCACTTAAGGGAGAATCAATCCGGCTTACAATCACCTTCCCTTCCCCTCCCCACAACAGATGCCTTGTGAGGTAGGTGGGGCTGAGAGAGCTCTAATAGAGCTGTGACTATCCCAAGGTCACCCAGCTGGCTTCATGCATAGGAGTGGGGAATCAAACCCGGTTCTCCAGATTGGAGTCTGTCGCACATGTGAAGGAGTGGAGAATCGAACCCGGTTCTCCAGATTGGAGTCCACCGCTCTTAACCACGACACCATGCTGGACTGATGGTCTGATTCATCATAAGGCAGCTTTGTGAGTGAGTGCCTTCACCTCCACCCCCCCATGCCTGCATCAGCACCACGATGTGTATGATTTCCAGGTCTGGCAGCCTTAAAGGGAAAAGAGCAAGCTCCAGGTAGCCCAACCTCCACCACTTCCTTCACCTCCACCTACCCTCTGTCTCCCCAAAGGTTACCAGGTCCCCGTCCCCCCCGCCACCGGTGGGGGATGGTGGGTAGGGTTGCCAGATCCAGGCTGGGAAACTCCTGGAGATTTTGGGGTGGAGCCCGGGGAAGGCAGGGGCCTCAGTAGGGTATAATGCCATACAGTCCACCCTCCAAAGCACCCATGTTCTCCAGGAGAACTGATCTCTAGGACCGCCAGGTCCCTCTTCACCACTGGTGGGAGTTTTGGGGCTTAGCTTGAGGAGGGCGGGGTTTGGGGAGGGAGTTCAATTCCATAAAGTCTAATTGCCAAAGATGCCATTTTCTCCAGGTGAACTGATCTCTATCAGCTGGAGATCAGTTGTAATAGCAGGGAGGGACTTCAAAGCCATAGAGTCCAATTGTCAAAGAGGCCATTTTCTCCAGGTGAACTGATCTCTAGCGGCTGGAGATCACTTGTAATAGCAGGAGATCTCCAGCTAGTACCTGGAGGTGGGCAACCCTACTGATCTCTGTAGTCTGGAGATAAGCTGTCATGTTGGGGGGGTCCCCAGGTCCCACCTGGAGGCTGGCACCCCTAGTCCCCCCCACTTCCCTTTGAGTCCCTATTCCAATTTTCCTCCCAGTTCTCTGGATATTTTAAAACAGAAATATGGAAACAGACCAATGAGGAAACGCTCCCTTCCCCAAGGCCACCGCCAGCCGGCCAGACTCAGCTACCAGAACAGTTCCCTCTCCGTTTGTGCAAGACTTTGCGGGTAGTGAGAGCAGAAAGAGGGACAGACAGCAGAGAGCCCCGTGGAAAGGAGACATCACCGGGGAGGGTTTGGAGACCGAACCGCTGGCCAGTTACCTGACAGAGAGAGAGAAATCGCCCTTGTTCTTCCGACTCGGCCGGGCCAAGAAACTGCCGTGGACTCCTCGCGCTTTGAGCAAGGCCTCAGCATCTATGCCACTAAGGTCGCGGTGGAACCACCTGCTTGGAGTGGGGGAGAGCAAAAGGGAGAGAATTAGGACAGTTGGGGAAAGGGAGAGAGGGATGGACCATCCGGTGTTTCACATGGAAGAGACCCTCAGGACTCTAGCCCAAACCCAGAAGAATCATAGAATCATAGAGTTGGAAGGGACCAACAGTGTCATCTAGTCCAACCCCCTGCCCAATGCAGGAATTTCACATCTACCTCCCCCACACACACCCAGTGACCCCTACTCCATGCCCAGAAGATGGCCAAGATGCCCTCCCTCTCATGAACTGCCTTAGAATCAGCACTGCTGACAGATGGCCAAGAGTCTGAAAACACCTCAAGTTCTTCCTGTACCCCTTTTCCCTCTCTACAGGTCCAGCTGAGCCCTGGTTCAAACATGCATGTCCGTGAATGCAGGCTAGGGTTGCCAGCTCCAGGTTGGGAAATACCTGGAGGTTTCTGGGGCAGAGCCTGAGGAGGGCGGGGTTTGGGGAGGGGAGGGACTTCGATGCCATAGAGTCCAATTGCCAAAGCAGCCATTTTCTCCACGGGAACTGATCTCTATCGGCTGGAGATTAGTTGTAATAGCAGATCTCCAGCTACTACCTGGAGGCTGGCAACCCTAGGAGGGCGGGGTTTGGAGAGGGACCTCAGCAGGGTATAATGCCATAGAGTCCGCCCCTTCAAAGGACCCGTTTTCTCCACAGAACTGATCTCTGTAGTCTGGAGATCAGTTGTAATTCTGACCCTGTGCTTTCTGGCCTTGAAAAGCATGCATACAAATATCATAGGTGCACATCTTTTCCCATGGTGGGAAAGACCTCCCCTTCTATATAAGAACATAAGAAAGGCCCTGCTGGATCAGACCCAGGCCCATCATGTCCAGCAGTCTGTTCACCCAGTGGCCAACCAGGGGCCTCTAGGAAGCCCACAAGCAAGACATAAGAACATAAGAAAAGCCATGCTGGATCAGACCCAGGCCCATCAAGTCCAGCAGTCTGTTCACCCAGTGGCCAACCAGGGGCCTCTAGGAAGCCCCCAAACAAGAAGACTGCAGCAGCGTTGTCCTGCCTGTGTTCCACAGCACTTAATGTCTAAATATCTGCATGTTGAGCAGCTGTTAAAAAACACAGGAGCCGGTTCAGTAAACCAGGTGGTAAATCTAGAGATGTGGGGAGCGAGCCTGGCTAGGGGGTGAAGCCAACCATCTCGATCTCTGCCCGGTGTGTGTAGTGGTTCAGAGTGGTGGTTTGGAGTGGTGGACTCTAATCTGGAGAACTCCTCCACATGAATTCAGCTTGGTGACCTTGGGCTAGTCACAGTTCTCTCAGAGCTCTCTCAGCCCCACCTAACTCACAGGGCGTCTGTTGTGGGGAGGGGAAGGGAAGGAGATTGTAAGCTGGTTTGATTCTCCCTTAAGTGGTGGAGAAAGTCGGCATATAAAAACCAACTCTTCTTCTACCCCATAGGCCACAGCCAATCTCTACCCCACAGGCCACTAGCTAGGGGGCGAAGCCACCCATCTTGATCTCTACCCCACAGGCCACAGCCAGCCAGTTGCAACTAACAGAATGGTTCCCCCTCCAGCCCCTAACACATTGCATGTACGAAGTCCTCCCCAGCTCTAGTCCCCGGAGGACACCTTTCAAAGTGTGGGGCAGAGAGGGGGCAACCGGGCACCCCACAGCTCTCTCCTTACCTCATTATCGTCGGGTGGCGGCAGGCAGCGTCAGAAGGACAGTCAAAGCCAACTGGAGAAGCTCCGTTTTCGGATAAAGGAGAAGTGAGCGTCTAATATCTCGAGAGAGCCTTCCTAGCTCTTAAGCACTCCTTCCGTGCCTGCGTCCCTCTGCCACGCACATTTCCTCTGCCTTCCTGTGGCCTGCTCCACTGTCTGCCCACGATGGTGGGTACAGATGGGCAGGCAGAACCGAGGCAAAGGCACCACGCAGAGTAGCTGCTCGCTCTTACAGGAAGAGGAAGCCTCTCTAACTTATCGCCAGTCTCTGTCGAAAGCAAGCTGCGTGGCAGGCCCTTCCTTCTCCTTTCGTCTCTTCCTTCTCCTTTCGTCTCTTTCTCCTCCGCCGACCGTCCCTCCTACCCTTGATTTCTTGGTCTGGGGTTTTATAACTTCATATTTTTGCCCGCAGGAGTCTGACAAGCGCAACGTGGCTCCCTTGTGGAGAAGCCGGCACAGTCGGACTGCCATGGCCGCTGAACTCCAAAGGCGTGGTGAATCCAAAAGACCCCCCTCGCCAAACCTGAACTTCCTAAACCAGGGGTCCCTGTCCTTGCTAAACCAGTGGGCGCTTTGGGAATTTGGTGAACAGATATTGAGTACCACTAGGGTTACCAATCTTCATGTGAGACCAGGAGTTCTTCCAGAATTACAACTGATCTCCAGACTACAAAGGTGTCATAAGAACATAAGAAAGGCCTTGCTGGATCAGACCAAGGCCCATCAAGTCCAGCAGACTGTTCACAGAGTGGCCAACTGGGTGCCTCTAGGAAGCCCATGAACAAGACAACTGCAGCAGCATCTGGCCTGTGTTCCACAGCACCTAATGTAATTATCATAGGAACATAAGAACATAAGAAAAGCCCTGCTGGATCAGACCAAGGCCCATCAAGTCCAGCAGTCTAGTTCACACAGTGGCCAACCAGGTACTTCTAGGAAGCCCACAAACAAGACGACTGCAGCAGCATTATCCTGCCTGTGTTCCACAGCACCTAATATAAATACATATAATTATAATAAGAATATAAGAAAAGCCATGCTGGATCAGACTAAGGCCCATCAAATCCAGCAGTCTGTTCACACAGTGGCCAACCAGGTGCCTCTAGGAAGCCCACAAACAAGACGACTGCAGCAGCATTTATCCTGCCTGTGTTCCACAGCACCTTATATAATGGGCCTGCTTCTCTGATCCTGGAGAGAATAGGTCTGCATCATGACTAGTATCCGTTTTGACTAGCAGCCATGGATAGCCCTCTCCTCCATGAACACATCCACTCCCCTCTTCAAGCCTTCCAAGTTGGAAGCCGTCCCCACATCCTCATTGCTTGACGTGAACAGAACAGACAATGGAAATATCCAGCGGCCTATGGGCATACCTTGGTAAGTTAACCACTTGGCATGTGGTGTTACTCAGACCCCTCAGGGACAGCCCCTGGGTCGAATCCAGACTAATTTTTTTCTACTAACGTAAGTAGAATCAAACTTTCCTGCCTCGCCCACCATTGGTCTCCCCTAAATGGCTGTTCCTGTGGGACAGGAAGAGCACAAAGGGGAAAATGGGGGTCTTTACCAGGAATAGCCCAGACTAGCCTAAGCTCATTAGACCCTGGAAGCTCAGGAGAGTCAACTGTGGTTAGTACTTGGAAGGGAGACCACCAAAGAAGACAAGGGTTGCTATGCAGAGGAAGGCAAGGGCAAAACACTTCTGCTCGCCTCTTGGTTTGAAAACCCCATGAGGGGTCACCATGAATCAGTTGCAACTTGACAGCATTTAATTATTATTCAGCAGGAAGGGGGAGCTGGTAGAGACTATAGCAGAAAATTTAGTCTGGATCCAACCCTCTTGTTTCTCTGGACTATGCAAAATCCAAGCCTAGACCTGCCGATCTCAGCTTTCTCTCCACTGCTTCTTTCCCAAAGAGCTTGAAGGAAAAGGGTCTGTCAGATCAGGGTGCATCCTCTAATTCACAGGTCCCCAGTGTGGAGTCCGTGGGCGCCATGGCGCTTACCAACGCCTTTCCTGGTGCCCGCCAAGTCTTTTTAGAAAGTGGGTGGGGATTTTGCCCAACATTGCTTCAGATGGGCAATTGGGCATTTGATTGGCTGTGCAGATTTTTAAAAATGTTGCTTTGGCAGCAGCGCACACACAAGACGCTGCCTTATTCTGAATCAGACCCTTGGTCCATCCAAGTCAGTATTGTCTACTCAGACTGGCAGTGGCTCTCCAGGGCCTCAGGCAGAGGTCTTTCTTCACATCACCTACTTGCCTAGTCCCTTTAACTGGAGATGCCGGGGGTTGAACCTGGGACCTTCTGCATGCCAAGCAGAGGCTCTACCGCTGATAGGGTTGCCAGGTCCCTCTTCACAACAGGCGGGAGGTTTTTTGGGCGGAGCCTGAGGAGGGTGGGGTTTCGGGAGGGGAGGAACTTCAATGCCATAGAGTCCAATTGCCAAAGTGGCCATTTTCTCCAGGTGAACTGATTTCTATCGGCTGGAAATCAGTTGTAATAGCAGGAGATCTTCTGCTATTACCTGGAGGTTGGGGGAGAAAATGGACACCACTGTACTGGTATTGGGAGATAAGGAAATCAGTACAGGAGCGAAAAACACATATAGGTGCTAAGAATGTTTATATGCTACTGTGTCTAATAGAATACGCACTCATAAATACACAAAATGTGTATAATGTGTATAATGCATTTACAATATTTAAAGTGCTGTATACAGATCAGTTCCCACGAAGGGTAACATTCACAAATGTAGCCATG
Source organism: Euleptes europaea (assembly GCF_029931775.1). Taxonomy (NCBI): domain Eukaryota; kingdom Metazoa; phylum Chordata; class Lepidosauria; order Squamata; family Sphaerodactylidae; genus Euleptes; species Euleptes europaea. Next base: position 10,782,978 of record NC_079315.1, read on the forward strand.
TGAATGTTACCCTTCGTGGGTACTGATCTGTATACAGCACTTTGAAATTTATTACTAAGATGTGCAATATAAGAGGAACATGCTTGTAAGTATTTTTGTATGTATTTATTATATAATTTTTGTAAATTAATATTGTAAATGCATTATATGCATATAGAAATATAATCAATTTTGTATTTTAAAATTATTATTGCATATTATAATAGGAAGGACTGATGAAGAATTCAATTGCAAAGAATTTGAAACGGCCGTATCCTCCATGAAGTTATTCCTCCTTGAATATTTAATTTCTGTTATAATTGCTCACTTACCTGCATGAGACGAACACAGAAGAATGATGTACATACTTTGAGAGACATTGCACTTTTGAATTGAACTGTTCCTGGTTACCACCATCCTTGAGATGGTTTTGTATGTTTGTGCATGGTATAATTGTATGTGTGGTTCATTTTGTGTATTTATGAGTGCGTATTATATTAGACACAGTAGCATATAACATTCTTTGCACCTATATGTGTTTTTCACTCCTGTACTGATTACCTGGAGGTTGGCAACCCTAACCACTGAGCCAGGCTCACCCCTTCCATCTGTCGTCACAAGGATCCTTTGATGGCTGGCTCTGCATCCTGTGGCAGCCATTTTATGCCTGTGCCCACCACACTGCATCAGAATCCCAAAGGTGCCTGCTGGCTCAAAAAGATTGGGGACACCTGCTCTAATTTATAGGTGGAGGAACCAGCTTCCACCATATCAAGTCTTAGACCAGCCTAAACCACCTGCCATTTCTTTACCTTCTAAGGCAGCCCTGTGAGTTGCAATTTTTAAGAGGCTAGATGGCCATCTGTCAGCAATGCAGATTCTATGAATTTAGGCAGTTCATGAGAGGGAGGGCATCTTGGCCAATGTCTGGGCAGGTAGTAGGGGCCTCTGGGGATGTGGTGGGGAGGTAGTTGTGAATTTCCTGCATTGTGCAGGGGGTTGGACTAGATGACCCTGGTGGTCCCTTCCAACTCTATAATTCTATGATTCTAATTCCCTTCTATTCTTGCCCCAAACAGAGGACAAGATGATCAAACCGATTAACGAGACACACGTACGAACTGCCCTTTTAAACGGATGTCTTCAAGGAACTCAGTATGAGGAAACTGAAAGGACTATCATCTTTTATGGAAGATTCTTCTCCCATGAGACAGAGAACAGGGCCGCTGTACCCAAGCCTCCCAAATATGGACGGCATCATTTCTGTCGCATGCAAATGAAATTCACGAAGTGAACAAAGCCAATTTGTACAATTTCCAGAAAAGATGTCATCTCTCTTCCTGTCATGTAACACAGGAAAGCAAAAAAGGGCAACATAAGGTCACATGGAAGGAGAAAGTGAGAGTCACGCTGGGTTGTGACATCAGGAGACCAATAAACCCCTTTGAAATGTAAACAAAAGCAGCCGAGAGGGGGCATTTGGCTCAGGGTCGTTCCCATGGATAGCCCTCTCCTCCATGAACATGTCCACTCCCCTCTTCAAGCCTTCCAAGTTGGCAGCCATCACCACATCCTGGGGCGGGGAGTTCCACAGTTTAACTAAGCATTGTGTGACGAAATACTTCCTTTCATCTGTTTTGAATCTCTCACCCTCCAGCTTCAGCAGATGACCAAGCGTTCTGGTATTATAAGAGGGAGAAAAGCTTCTCCCTGTCCACTCTTTCCACACCATGGCATAATTTCATAGACCTCTATCATGCCTCTCCTTCTAACTAGAGATGCTGGGGATTGAACCTGGGACCTTCTGCATACCAAGCAAATGCTCCACCAGTGAGCCACAGCGCCTCCTTTTTCCTACACTGATTGTCTGGTTGCCTTAGACAACAATTTTTCGGTTCCAGCTCTATGACATGTGTTTTGTTTAGCATCTTGCTGTTAGACTGATTTGTTTTATATATGGGATATGTTTTATTATTTTATTTACTCCATTTATACCCCACTTTTCTCCCCCGTGGGGACCCATGGTGACTTACATACTTCTCCCCTCCATTTTATCCTCACACCAACCCTGTGAAGTAGGTTAGGCTGAGAGTGGGTGACCGGCCCAAGTTCACCCAGCAAGTTTCCATGGCAGAGTGGGAATTCCAACCTGGTTCTCCCAAATCCTGGTCCAACTCTCTAACCCGGGGGTGTCAAACTCAATTGTTACGAGGGCTGGATATAAAACATATAAATGTCACGGTCAGGCCGGGCCAGGCCTCGCCAGCCCACATCGAGAGTGGGGGGTGGGAGGTTGCCTCAGCTGGCTCACAGGCTGGTTAAGGGGCCAGATCCGGCCATGGGGCTTATGTTTGACACCCCTGCTCTAACCACTCCACTGCATTAGTGTAGTGCAATGTTACCTACATTGATTGTTTTGTTGCTTTAGAAAGGGTTTTTTTTGTTCGCTTTTGTTGTTTTTCCAATTCTTCAATCCATTGCATTTTGCTTTATGAAGAAGACAACGAGTTGGTTTTTATATGCCGACTTTCTCTGCCACTTAAGGCAGAATCAAACCGGCTTACAATCACCTTCCCTTCCCCTCCCCACAACAGACACCCTGTGAGGTAGGTGGGGCTGAGAGAGCTCTACCAGAGCTGTGACTAGCCCAAGGTCACCCAGCAGGCTTCGTGTGTAGGAGTGAGGAAACCAACACATTTCACCAGATTAGCCTCCGCCACTCATGTGGAGGAGTGGGGAATCAAACCTGGTTCTCCAGGTCAGAGTCCAACACTCCAAACCACCGGTCTTAACCACTACACCACGGTGGCTATTTTGCTGTTAGATTGAATTGTTTTGTCATATTTTGTACTCACTTGCTGATTGATTGAATAGTTTTCTGCATACCTGTAATCAGTGCAACCCACAACATTATTCTGTTTTACTAGGTACCTTTGCTTTAGATTCAAATGTTATATTATCACTGGAAAAGACAGTAATGCTAGGAAAAGTTGACGGCAGCAGGAAAAGAGGAAGACCCAACAAGAGATGGACTGACTCAATAAAGGAAGCCACAGCCATCAGTTTGCAAGATCTGAGCAAGGCTGTCAAAGATAGGACATTTTGGAAAACTTTCATTCATAGGATTGCCATGAGTCAGAAGCAACTTGACGGCACTTAACACACACACAATTTGCTGGCTGGTTGATTGAATTTCCCCCACCCCCTGTCAAGTCACAGCTGACTTATGGCAACCCCGTAGGGTTTTCAAGGCAAGAGACATTCAGAGATGGTTTGCCATTGTCTGACTCCATCTCATGGCCCTGGTATTCCTTGGAGGTCTCCATTTCCAAATACTTGCCAGGATCGAGAATGTATGACTTGGCCCAAAAGATGCAGACAAGCTGGAACAAGCTGGAGGGCAACAAAGAAGGTAAGGGGTCTGGAGACCAAGTCCTATGAGGAACAGTTGAAGGAGCTGGGTATGTTTAGCATGGAGAGGAGAAGACTGAGAGTGGATATGATAACCATCTTCAAGTACTTGAAGCGATGAATATAGAGGAGGGTGCCGAGTTGTTTTCTGTTGCCCCAGTTCGGACCAGAACCGACGGGTTGAAATTAAATCAAGAGAGTTTCCGTCTAAACATCAGGAAGAATTTTCTAACAGTCAGAGTGGTTCCTCAGTGGAACAGGCTCCCTCAGGAGATGGTGAGCTCTCCTTCCCTGGAGGTTTTTAAGAAGAGGTTTGATGGCCATCTGTCAGCAACGCTGATTCTATGACCTTAGGCACTTCATGAGAGGGAGGGCATCTTGGCCAGCTTCTTGGCATGGAGTAGGGGCCTCTGGGGGTGTGGTGGGGAGGTAGCTGTGAATTTCCTGCATTGTGCAGGGGGTTGGACTAGATGACCCTGGTGGTACCTTCCAACTCTATGATTCTATGATTCTAAAACCACCCGGCAAGCTTCCAGGATACTTGGAGCGGCCGGCGATTGAGATGGGGACCTTCTGCAGGCAAAGCATATGCTCTGCTATTTTGCTGGGAGAACGAACTCATTTGCAAAACAGAATGCAAACAGTGGCTGCTTAGAGAGGTGACCGTCAGACGCTAATTAGCGCTTGTGTGAAGTATATAAAGAGTGTTTATAAGGCCATTCAAATATTGGTCTCAAGCACCTTATCTCCATCCTTATCTCTCAAACCTGCTTTGCACTGTAATCCACTGGTTATATTTTTATTACAAGAGAGGAGGAAAAGAGCAAACAGGAAACATCGATCCACAGCACAACAAGCTATGAACACGGGCAGGGGAATGCTGCTGCAGTCGTCTTGTTTGGGGGCTTCCTAGAGGCACCTGGTTGGCCACTGTGTGAACTGACTTCTGGACTTGATGGGCCTGGGTCTGATCCAGCAGGGCTTTTCTTATGTTCTCAAGGCTGCTGGCAAGCAGAAGCAACTTGTGCCAAGCCCCTGTAGCTCTACCCACACTGCAGGGCCATTCAAGTGGGCGCTGAATTGCTGGCATGCAGTGATGCCCTGTCTTGCTTTTTCCTGGCCCGTTTTAACTTCCTGGTCACAACTCCTACGGGCTTTCGTGCTAGCGCGTCTAAACATCTTTCCGTCTGAAATCCTTTGGGGCAGATTTAAGAACATCCCGGTCTGCAATCGGACTTGCCCATGTCCGCAGAACCTCCCAGAGGCAAAGACTTCAAGTACTGCTCCATGATGCTTATTATATGTATTTACGGGAAGTTTACATTTAATCGCTGATAAAAGGCATCTTATATCTCTCTGCAAAAGACACAGTGGCTTTCCTTTTGGCTGACCGGCACTCTTGTACCACAGAGAAGCTGCTCTTTCTCCTATCAGACGCCAATCCTGATTAATCCTACAAAATGTCACTCTTTGCTTTAGCAGCCAAGAAAATCCGAGCTAAAGCTGTTTTTAATCAGGGTGTTTAACATATTTAATTACTAGCTTCTTGGGGGGGGGGGGTCAGACTGTTTTAAAGTTATTGCATGTTATTTTAATCTTATTTTAATGTTTTGTATGATAAGATTGTGATGGCCTTCGGCCACAAAGAATAAACTTTTATCGTCATCTCAGAGAAGGTAGCAAAGTTTCTTTTAGCTGCCCATGAGAATTCGAGGAACTAAGCATAACTTACCCGATGGCTTCTATGAATTTTTATTTATTTATTTATTGTATATTTTATTATTGGATATCCTTTCATACGATTGTTATTGTAACCAATATGCCAATAAAGGTATTGAATTGAATTGAACTTATTAGTTCGGCCCCACTATCATCCCCTCCGGCTAATGAAAACTTCCAGCCTGGGTTTCGTTAGAGCTTTGGGTTCCCCTCCCTCACATTATCTCGCCAATGAAGGATCCTTTCCCCCCCTCCCATCCTCTACACAAAAAGTCAGGCAATATCCTGGGATGAAACTTACCTGCAGGATGGCATCAGGATCCCTGATGCAGGGCCCCCACCCCCCGCTAAGAAAGTCTGAGCTGGTAGGATCCTGCAGCCCACAGTCCTTCTGAAGGGGGGGGGGGAATAAAGAAAAGAACAGAAACAATGTGGACACTATTAAATTCAATTGAGAAAAGGATCTTAGGTTGCTAGGAACACGAAAGCCACCTTGCGGGGTTTTTTGTTTTGTTTAATCTTTATTGCAACTGTTTTAAACTACACAAGACAACACTATATGGAAAAATATATATATTGCAAATTAAGCCCTCTGTTCTAACAATCTTTGGCGTACTGGCAAGAACTATTACCGTGGATTTCCCCCGAGACATTTACATGCCAAGATTGTAAAATTTGCCCCGTCCCGAACAATTTAAGACAGTGCTGTATCGCTCGACCTCTAAGATCCAGCCAAAAAAGTTACTTGTTACTTTTCACATTATTGTCACATTCCACACCTAAAGGTTACTTTTTACTCTTCCACAGCCCCCCACCCCCCAATTATAAATTTAGGAACTACTAACTTCCTTTTTTGAATTCAGGGTGATTCACAATTTCATAAAACTATCTTGCCACATAAAAAATTAATAATCTCCCGTCAATCGAATTCAGAGTGACTTTTTCAAAAGCCTTGCACGATATATCTACTGCTTTAGAAAAATTTAGATGCCACCCCTCCCCAGGACCAGATGTTGCCAAAAAATTGCAACTTCTATGCTTTGACATAGTCATTTGTCACCTTCCACACCTTCCTCAGGTAAAGGTTTCTTTTGTCACCTTCCACACCTTCCTCAGGTAAAGGTTTCTTTTGTCACATAAGAACATAAGAAAGCCCTGCTGGATCAGACCAAGACCCATCAAGTCCAGCAGTCTGTCCACACAGTGGCCAACCAGGTGCCTCTAAGAAGCCCACAAGCAAGATAACTGCAGCAGCATTATCCTGCCTGTGTTCCACCGCACCCAAAATTATAGGCATGCTCCTCTGATACTAGAGAGAATAGGTATGCAGCATGACTAATATCCATTCTAACTAACAGCCATGAATACTCCTCTCCTCCATGAATATGTCCACTCCCCTCTTAAAGCCGTCCAAGCTGGCAGCCATCACCACATCCTGGGGCAGGGAGTTCCACCATTTAACTATGCGTAGTGTGAAAAAATACTTCCTTTTATGTGTTTTGAATCTCTCACCCTCCAGCATTAGCAGATGACCCTGTGTTCTAGTATTATGGGAGAGGGAGAAAAACGTCTCCCTGTCCACTCTCTCCAAACCATGCATAATTTTATAGACCTCTATCATGTCTCCCCTTAGCTGCCTTCTTTCCAAGCTAAAAGGCCCTAAGCGTCCTAACCGCTCCCCATAGGACAGTTGCTCTAGTCCCCTAATCATTTTGGTTGCTCTTTCCTGCACCTTCTCAAGCTCTGTAATCTCCTTTTTTAGGTGTGGTGACCAGAACTGTACACAGTATTCCAAGTGTGGTCTCACCATAGATTTGTACAAGGGCAGTATGATATCAGCAGTTTTATTTTCTATTCCTCGTCTAATTATGGCGAGCATAGAATTTGCCTTTTTTAACATATTGTCTGTCCACACCTTCCTCAGGTAAAGGTTTCTTTTTACTCCTCCACAGCCCCCCTCCATTATCAATTCAGGAACTACCAACTTCCTTTTTTAAAACACAGGGTGATTCCTAATTTCATAAAACGATCTTGCCACGTGAAAAATTAATAATCTCCCGTTCATCAAATTCAGAATGACTTTCCAAAAGCCTTGCACGATATATCCACTGCTTTAGAAAATTTAGATACCACCCCTCCCCAATACCAGATGTGCCAAAAAATAGCAACATTTGTGCTTTGACATGTAGTCATTTATGAATGGGAGGTTTTGCCTTGGATTTGCCATAAGAACATAAGAAAAGCAATGCTGGATCAGACCCAGGCCCATCAAGTCCAGCAGTCTGTTCACACAGTGGCCAACCAGGTGCCTCTAGGAAGCCCACAAACAAGACAACTGCAAGCAGCACCATCCTGCCTGTATTCCACAGCACCTAATATATTCGACATGCTCCTCTGATCCTGGAGAGAATAGGTACAAATCATGACTAGCATCCATTTTTACTATTAAGCATGAATACTCCTCTCTTCCATGAACATGTCCACTCCCCTCCAGTGGTGGACTGGCCATTGAGTTAGCTTGCCCAATGGCAAGAGGGCCCTGTGGGCCCCTGACCAAGTGGGGGGCCCTTAAACATTGGACAATATGTTAAAAATACAAATTAATACCAATGAAATGATAGGCTTATAGTTGTGGGTGGGCCCCCTTTGTCTCCTGGCAACTAATATTTTTAGACCCAGTCCGCCACTGCTTCCCTCTTAAAGCCTTCCAAATTGGCAGCCATCCCCACATCCTGGGGCAGGGAGTTCCACAATTTCACTAGGCGTTGCGTAAAGAAACATCTCCTTTTATCAGTTTTGAATCTCTCACCCTCCAGCTTCAGCAGATGACCCTGCGTTCCGGTATCACGAGAGAGGGAGAAAAGCTTCTTCCTGCCCCTCTCTGGATGTACATTTTCCCCAATCCGAAGTCTCCCAACTCTGCAGGGATGCTTACTTTTGAGCTCCGAGCATTTGCGTGGGGAAAATATGCACGTAGAGAGGGGCAGGGAGGAAAGCTTCTCCCTGCCCCTCTCTACATGCACATTTCCCCCATCCAAATGCTCTCCTTGCCCCTCTCTCCGTGCACATTTCCCCCACCCAAATGCACAGAGCTCAAAAATAAGCCCCCATGCTCCCCCCTCTCTCTTTTTTTAATATAATTTTTATTATGTTTTTCAAAATACAAAGGAAAAAGGGAAAATAGGGAAAGGAAAATAGAATTACATTCACTACTTTTCACCGGCGCACGGACTACTTCATCATCTACATAGAATTAGGGACTTGATGTCTCTCTTGTCTATTAATGTCCTTATTTCCTACATCTAATACAATTATCTAATACTACATCAATTCTTCGTTCTAATACTCCTTCTTTAAATCTTTTACCTACTAGAACTTCCTTTTACTTATGCCCCTCCCCTTTTTATTTATTCAAATCATCTTTTTTCTTTACTATAAATTATTCTTAATAACGCTGTCTAAAAAACATTTTTCTAAACATCAATATCTATCATAGAAAGGTTGCCAAATGCGCAGAGCTCAAAAATAAGCCCCCATGCTCCCTCTCTCATAATATCAGAACACCTGGGAGGGAGCTTCCCCCTGCCCCTCTCCACATGCACATTTCCCCCACCCAAATGCTCTCCCGGCCCCTCTCTCCACCCACATTTCCCCCACCAAAATGCACAGAGCTCAAAAACAAGCCCCCCTGCAGAGTTTGAAGACTTCGGATTGGGGAAAATGTACATCCAGAGAGGGGCAGGAAGAAGCTTTTCTCCCTCTTTCGTGATACCGGAACGCAGAGTCATCTGCTGAAGCTGGAGAGTGAGATTCAAAACTGATAAAAGGAGATGTTTCTTTACGCAACGCCTAGTGAAATTGTGGAACTCCCTGCCCCAGGATGTGGGGATGGCTGCCAATTTGGAAGGCTTTAAGAGGGAAGCAGTGGCGGACTGGGTCTAAAAATATTAGTTGCCAGGAGACAAAGGGGGCCCACCCACAACTATAAGGCTATCATTTCGTTGGTATTAATTTGTATTTTTACATATTGTCTAATGTTTAAGGGGCCCCCACTTGGTCAGGGGCCCACAGGGCCCTCTTGCCATTGGGCAAGCTGACTCAATGGCCAGTCCGCCACTGGAGAATTAGGGACACCTGGCAGGGAGCTTCCCAGAACACCTGGCAGGGAGCTTCCCCCGGCCCCTCTCCACATGCACATTTCCCCCACCCACATGCTCTCCCTGCCCCTCTCTCCACACACATTTCCCCCACCCAAATGCGCAGAGCTCAACAACAAGCCCCACTGCAGAGTTTGGAGACTTCGGACTGGGGGAAACGCGCATCTAGAGAGCGGAGAGGGAGACGCTTTTCTCCCTGTCCCATAATACTAGAACGCGGGGTCATCCGCAGAAGCCGGAGGGGGAGAGATTCCAAACCGATACCAGGAAACATTCCCTTCTGCAAGGCATAGTGCAATTGCGCCAATCCAGGGCAGAACCTCTCTCGCCTGTCAAGTTCCCTCAAAGGGAGAGAACTGGGAAGTTTTATTGGGGTTGCCCGCTGCCCCCCTGCCCCCCCCATAGTTGCTAAGGCGGGGGAAGGGAGCAGGGCCGTCTTAACAGCATTATGGGCCCCCGGGGAAAGCAGCGCACTGGGGCCCCTACCTACACAACTGGGGTTACCACACATCATATTCCCAGCGATGTATTAAGAGTTTGGAAATGTTATAAAAAATTCTGTTCTCACTTTCAGTGTATTCCCACCGATGTATTAAGAGTTTGAAAATGTTGTAAAAAATACTGTTCGCACTTTGGCTGTTACCGCACTAGTTATTCCCAGTGATGTATCAAGAGTTTGGAAATGTTATAAAAAACATCGGCCGTTACCGCACTAGGTATTCCCAGCGATGTATGAAGAGTTTGGAAATGTTATAAAAAATTCTGTTCGCACTTTCAGTGTATTCCCACCAATGTATTAAGAGTTTGAAAATGTTGTAAAAAATACTGTTCGCACTTACTTTGGCTCCTTTAGCTGTGAAGACGTCTTCCAACCATTTTTTAGCCATGGTATCCAAAAACCCTTTTAAAGCGATGTTTTTAATAACATTTCCAAACTCTTGATACATCGCTGGGAATACCTAGTGCGGTAACCCCCATTGCGTTAAAAGGGTTTTTGGATACTACGGCTAAAAAATGGTTGGAAGACGTCTTCACAGCTCAAGGGGCCAAACAAGTGCGAACAGTATTTTTTATAACAGTTTCAAACTCTTAATACATCAGTGGGAATACATAGAAAGAGCGAACCATCTTTTTTATAACGTTTTCAAACTCTTAATACATCGCTGGGAATACCTCGTGCGGTAACCCCCACTGCTTTAAAAGGGTTTTTGGATACTACGGCTAAAAAATGGTTGGAAGACGTCTTCACAGCTCAAGGGGCCAAACAAAGTGTGAACAGTATTTTTTATAACTGTTTCAAACTCTTAATACATCAGCGGGAATACGTAGAAAGTGCGAACTGTCTTTTTTATAACGTTTTAAAACTCTTAATACATCGCTGGGAATACAAGTGCGGTAACCCCCACTGCTTTAAAAGGGTTTTTGGATATTACGGCTAAAAAATGGTTGGAAGACGTCTTCACAGCGCAAGGGACCAAACAGAGTGCGAACAGTATTTTTTATAACCATTTCAAACTCTTAATACATCGGCGGGAATACATAGAAAGTGCGAACCGTCTTTTTTATAACGTTTTCAAACTCTCAATGCATCGCTGGGAATACCTAGTGCAGTAACTCACAGGAATAAAAACGTAAATGGTCAAGTAAAAATTAAAGATAAATTGATTGGCCCTTCCATAACGAACAAGTCCGTCCTTCCATGATACCTCCGAATTTATTCTTAACCCAAACTAACATTAATCTTGTTCATTATCTTTAGTGTAATGCCCAGCTATAAGGGCTGGTTTAGAACACGATGTAGTCATACGCACACACACGGAAGCTTTGGGAAGCTGGCATCCGGGAGCCATGAACCGACAAATCATGCTCTCTGTGCCTGGTACGGCCTCTCACCAGTAGAGAGCTCTGAATTACGTTCATCTTCAGGAATGTGGTTTCTGGTTACGGAGCTCACAAGATCAGGCGCTCGCTAAAAGTGACGCCTTCGGCCAGACCCTTAATGTGCATTGGTGCTTCTGCGTATCCATCTGCTTGTCGGCAGCCATGGGCCTGCCCCACGCCAATGCAGAAATGACCCTGACTTTCCTTTGTTTCTCGGGTGAGCAACTCTGCCCCTTATTTGTGGGGTTATTCCACCCCCAGGGTCTGTGTTTAGCTACATAAAGAACGGTTGCTCTTTTTAACCTAGTCTTCACTGGACTCTATGCCTCACTAGCCAAACGCAGGCTCCATAGGTCCGCACGGGGCCCCACTGCCCGAAGGCGGCCCGGGAAGGGGGGCGAGAGGCCGAGCCCCGGGCCGAGTGGGGAAAACCCTCCCCTGCAGCGCCCGCCGCCAAGGAAAGAGAGCTCCGTTGTTACCTGCCCGGGCGAGCAGCCTCCTCTGGGGCGGCATGGGGGGAGCGGGGAGGCGGGCCCCCCTCTGCAGCGGCCGCCCAAGGCCCCCCTTGGGGGCAAAGGTCCCCGCAGTCAATCAACCCCCGGGTGGGGTGGAAGCCGCGCGAGCAGAGGGGAGCAGGTAACCAGGGGCGGGGCCGGCCGCTCGCCCCGCCCCGCTTACCTGTCGCCGGGGCCCTCCCCCGCTGGATGCCCGGGGAGGCCCGCGGCCGAAAGCGCAACCTGAGGCCGGTCGGGCCTAGGCCGGACCTTGCCCAGAGTCGCGGGGGAGGGGGGGGCGGCTCTTTTTTTTATTATTTTATAACGTAAAAATAAAACAACAATAAAAGAAAATATAAAAGAAAATGCAAAAGACTATCGATGAAATAATCTACATTAATACAATCTAAATTAACAAAAAAGAAAGTTCAAAGAACCCCTTTGCAACCCAACCCACCGTAAAAAGGGACCCGTCACCGGACTTCCGAAGAAGTGTCCAAACAGTTTTAAAGATTGGTTCTTGTGGGTTATCCGGGCTGTGTGACCGTGGTCTTGGTATTTTCTTTCCTGACGTTTCGCCAGCCGCTGTGGCCGGCATCTTCAGAGGAGGAACACTGAAGGACAGTGTCTCTTTCATTGGGTCTTGTAGGTTATCCGGGCTGTGTGACCGTGGTCTTGGTATTTTCTTTCCTGACGTTTCGCCAGCAGCTGTGGCTGGCATCTTCAGAGGAGTCACACTGAAGGACAGTGTCTCTTTCATTGGGTCTTGTAGGTTATCCGGGCTGTGTGACCATGGTCTTGGTATTTTCTTTCCTGACGTTTCGCCAGCCGCTGTGGCCGGCATCTTCAGAGGAGGAACACTGAAGGACAGTGTCTCTTTCATTGGTTCTTGTAGGTTATCCGGGCTGTGTGACCGTGGTCTTGGTATTTTCTTTCCTGACGTTTCGCCAGCCGCTGTGGCCGGCATCTTCAGAGGAGGAACACTGAAGGACAGTGTCTCTTCCATTGGTTCTTGTACGTTATCCGGGCTGCGTGACCGTGGTCTTGGAATTTTCTTTCCTGACGTTTCGCCAGCAGCTGTGGCCGGCATCTTCAGAGGAGGAACACTGAAGGACAGTGTCTCTACTCTCTACTCTACAGTGTTACTCCTCTGAAGATGCCGGCCACAGCTGCTGGCGAAACGTCAGGAAAGAAAATTCCAAGACCACGGTCACACAGCCCGGATAACCTACAAGAACCAATGAACTCTGACCGTGAAAGCCTTCGACAAAAGTTTTAAAGATGTCATTATTATCAATGATATAAAGAATATCTGCTTCTATAACTCACTAACTAATTTAGTAAAATCCATTTTTGCCGGGGGGGGGGGCTCTTTGAAGGGTGCCCAAAGTCTGGGTTTCTCCCTCCTCCTCGTTCGCCTGCCCGTCTTGCAGCGTGGCCAGAGGTGCAGAGCTGCCTCTGGAGACAAACGTGCGTTTCCGTTTTGGGGGGGGAAGCGCAGGCCGTTTGGGCCTGGCAGGTTTTGCCTCGGATTCGCCACTCTGTAGATGCGTATCCCCCCCCCACACCTGAATCCTCAAAACTCTGCATGGGGGCTTCTTGCTGAGTTTTGAGAATATAGATGGGGGGGGGGGAGAAGTGCATCTAAAGAGTGGCAAAAATGATACAAGAAAATTCCATACTCCACTAGTGTGTGTAACTGTGTTATGTGTCATTCTGTTGCAGACTTAAGAGTAGCAGTTCTCTTACGAAGGAATTTCAAAGGGAGATTGGAAAGAGAAACTGCTGAATTACAGTTGATATTCAAACTAAAGTCAATGCATTTACCTGGGCTGAAGAAAGACCTTGCATTCATGGCTCATTACCAATGCTGATTCCTCCACAGCCAGCTCTCCCCTGGACATCACAGACTCTTCTGCATACCACACCTAATCCCATCACGCCTGCTATTCACATTTACATACTGTTAACATTTACATACTAATGCTTTTCCGAATTCACTCTCCTCTACTTAAAGACAGATGGATTCACATTCTAGCTGTATCTGAAGAAGCGAGCTGTGGCTCACGAAAGCTCATACCCTACCAGAAAATATTTTTGTTAGTCTTTAAGGTGCTACTGGACTCTTGCCCTTTTCTACTACTGCAAACAGACCAACCCAGTGTGTGTTATGGGGGAGATAGAAAGTATTGACCATATTCTTTTGTACTGTCCATTTTATTGCAAAATTCGTGCTGCCCTTTTAGATCCTTTTCTATCAAACTATGCTAATCAAGCCAACGATAGTAAGATTAACTTGTTATCCTCCCGAAGTTCTGAGATGATTGAATCTGTAGACAAATTTCTTGGTGATGTAATTAAGAGGCGAGGTAAAATGATGTACAGTGGCTAGGTTTACTCTTTTTGATTGTCCTTGGTATGCCAATAAAGGTACTGAAACTGAGTGGCAAATCCAAGGCAAAACCTCCCAGGCATAAATGGCCGTATTTATTTTCGGCAGGTGGAAACCACGGAGCCACCTTGGAGGGAAGAAGAAGAAGGCCATTTATGCCTGGGAGATTTTGCCTTGGCTTTGCCCCTCTCTAGATGTACTTTTCCCCCATCTGAATCCTCAAAACTCTGCATGGGGGGCTTATTGTTCTGATTATTTGGATGGGGAAAATGTGCATCTAGAGAGGGGCAAATCCAAGGCAAAACTTCCCATTCCTAAATGGCCAAAGAGTTGGTTTTTGTATGCCGATTTTCTCTACCACTTAAGGAAGAATCAAACTGGCTTACAATCACCTTCCCTTCCTCTGCCCACAACAGACACCTTGTGTGGTAGGTGGGGCTGAGAGAGCTGTGACTAGCCCAAGGTCACCCAGCTGGCTGCGTGTGTAGGAGTGGGGAAACAAATCCAGCTCACCAGATTAGCCTCCGCCGCTCATGTGGAGGAGTGGGGAATCAAACCCAGTTCTCCAGATCAGAGTCCACCGCTCCAAACCACCACTCTTAACCACTAAGTGGTAGAACTGGGGTCCAAAGCAAGAAACCAAAGGATACCTTTTATGAGGCCCAGTCCAAAATGGCAAAAAAAGGAAAATGAATTAATGCAGTACCGCAGTGCTTCCAAGACGACGTCTTCACACAATGGCATAGTTAAATTGTGGAACTCCCTGCTCCAGCATGTGGTGATGGCTGCCAACTTGGAAGGCTTTAAGAGGGAAGTGGACATGTTCATGGAGGAGAGGGCTATTCATGGCAACTAGTCAAAATGGATACTAGTCATGATGCATACCTATTCTCTACAGTATCAGAGGAGCATGCCTGTTATATTAGGTGCTGTGGAACACAGGCAGGACAATGCTGCTGCAGTCGTCTTGTTTGTGGAGATCAGTTGTAATAGCAGGAGCTCTCCGGCTAGTACCTGGAGGTTGGCAACCCTAACCATGACCCCCCCCCCAGCCCCCACTCACTCTAAGACCAAACTGCACGCCTGGGATTCTAGTTGCAAACTCCAGCTTCACGTGTAGTTTAGCCTTCAGTTAATATTTACACTGGCCATCAGAAACAGCTTCTACACAAATGCAACAGATTGTTTCATACTTTTCAGGCACGTTTTATACAAAGTTTTGAAAAGTTTTTCAAAAATACTTTTGAGTCAGGCTTAGTTGCCCTCCAAGGTAATACACCCACGTCTGCACACTGTACCACTTCAGGCTGGACGTGTGGGCTCACACGAATGGATACACCCCCACGAACAAACAAAAAATCCCCACCAAAAAATCCAGCATGTCCAGAAAGGAAGGCTAGAACCCTTCATGACCTCTAGTTTCCCACAAGAATAGCTTTACCACATTTAGAAAATGTTGTATCTCCAGAAACCTTCTTGAGGCAGTGAACAGTGAAAAGGTTTTTTTTTAAAATCAGTAAAACAAGGCTGATTCACAAAACCCTCCCAATCATAGCAACCACAAAGCCACCACCTAACAAAAGCAGCAGAAAGTGCTTTTAAAAGCTATAGTTGCTCTCTTTTGAAGTGAAAATTGCACAGAGGGTACTGTTTTAGCCTGTATTAACTACATATGTAGGAGAGTAGTAAGCAGAGTAGTAAGCTGCAGTACTGCAGTCCAAGCTCTGCTCACGACCTGAGTTTGATCCAGACGGAAGTTGGTTTCAGGTAGCCGGCTCAAGGTTGACTCAGCCTTCCATCCTTCCGAGGTCGGTGAAATGAGTACCCAGCTTGCTGGGGGTAAAGGGGACATGACTGGGGAAGGCGCTGGCAAACCACCCCATAAACAAAGTCTGCCTAGTAAACGTCAGGATGTGATGTCACCCCATGGGTCAGGAATGACCCGGTGCTTGCACAGGGGACCTTTACCTTTTAACTAAATATGTGGGGTTCTGCGTCTTCCTTGAGGCAGTCAACGCTTGTCTTTGCAAGCTGATGGCCATGCATTTAAACATTGATCCGTGCTTCTCATTGGAAAGAATCTGCTCTCCCCAAACTGACACCAAAGATAGATTCACTTTTTACAATAGATGCAAAAGAAAGGGAATGGTCACTCTCGAGAGAGAGAAATAAATGGTGTAGTGGTTAAGAGTGGTGGTTTGGAGTGGTGGACACTGATCTGGAGAACCGGGTTGGATTCCCCACTCCTCCACATGAGCTGCAGAGGCTAATCTGGTGAACTGGATTTGTTTCCCCGCTCCTACACACAAAGCCAGCTGGGTGACCTTGGGCTAGTCACACTCTCTCAGCTCCACCTACCTCACAGGGTGCCTGTTGTGGGGACGGGAAGGTGATTGTAAGCCAGTTTGATTCTTCCTTGAGTGGTAGAGAAAGTCGGCATATAAAAACCAACTCTTCCATCATAATTCTCCAGACACCCTGTGAGGTAGGTAGGGCTGACAGAACTGTGACTAGCCCAAGGTCACCCAGCTGGCTTCATGCGTAGGAGAGAGGAAACAAATCCAGTTCACCAGATTAGTGTCCACCGCTCATGTGGAGTGGGGAATTGAACCTGGTTCTCCAGATCAGAGTCCACTGCTCTTAACCACTATACCATATGTAGGAGAATGTAGATGTAAGCTACTTTTAAGTCCCTATTAGGCAGAAAAACAAAATATAAATAAATAGGGTCTCACTAATATATGTATCAGGTTTCTTGTTCTTAAAGCACCTCCATCATCCATGACCAAAGTAGTCAATAGCAAATGCCTTTATACAGTCAGCTTACAATCAATCACAAAACACCTCAAACCAATTTATACCCCACCTTTCTTCCCAGTGGGGATCCAAAGCAGGTTACATGGTTCTCTTCTCCACTGTATCCTCACAACAACCCCGTGAGGTAGGTCAGACTGAGAAATGAAACCGTTAGAAGGGGCGAGGGAACTCCCTGCATTCAGGCCCCTACTGTGTTTTGCTTGCTCTATTAACAGGGGGTTGGCTTCTTTTATTTGAGGGAGGAAATCGTACCCCTTGTTTGAGGGGGGAAATTTACAGATCTTCTGCCATAACCCCCACTCCCCAGTAATCAGAGTAACTTGAATGCTCGTGGCTAGCACAGACGAGCTTTAATAATTTTGTGGTATATTTTACATCCTACATTTTGAGAGACAAGAGTTACTTTCAGATTTATAGTCATCATAATCGTCAATAGTCATCACAACCTTCAATTATTCCTGTCCAAAATTTCAGATTTCTAGGTTGTGGGGGAGACATTTTTTAAGCATAACGGGGTTTCAACAGCAGAGGATACTGAAAGAACAGAACCAACCCTATTTTGGGTGTGTGTGTTGAGAAACCTTTGGACAATGTTACGGCGATGAGACAGTAGGTATTCAAATACAGATAACGCTCAGTGACAGAGCATCTGCTTGGCATGCAGAAGGTCCCAGGTTCAATCCCTGGCATCTCCAGCTGAAAGGACCAGGCAGTAGGTGATGTAAAAGACCTCAGCCTGAGACCCTGGAGAACTGCTACCAGTCTAACTAGACCACTGGTTCCCAACCAGGGGTCCACGAGAACTAAATTAAGGTCCGCGAAACAAAGTTATAAACCCATAATAAATTAATATTTTCAATTAAAAGTTCTCTATTATAATATATATATATTCAAATATAATTTTAAGTTTAATGTTTAACTAACAGTTATGATTAAAGTTTATTTTCAAATTCCCGGAATTTTTATTTTGAACCTTGGGGTCCCTGCACCGAACAAAAAAGTCCTAGTGGTCCCAGGTCAAAAAAAGGTTGGGAACCCCTGGACTAGACAATAGCAGCCTTAATGGACCAAGGCAGCATAACGCAGATTCACGTATTCAAGATCCGTTACAACAAACGAGAATTTATTAATTTCAAACTTTCTCAGCACCTCAAGACACAACAAAAAAAAGGCCATACAAACCTGGACTAGAGAAACCAAAAATAAGACAACGAGCCTTAATCATTCCCTTTCACAGATCTGCGTTAAAGAGTGAGGAAAATAATTCTGATGGGGGAGAACTCATGCCAATCACAGCACACAGCAGTTTTGCAGCACCTTAAAAGATTTCACGGTGGGGTAAAATCAGTTTTAACTTTTGGTAGTCTTATTAAAATGGAGCTAGCCTTCAAGGTGCCACAGAACTCCTGTTTATTAAAAGCGGGAAAGTATCTTTGCACTTCTCACCCCCCAAAACTTCCAGTCATTACCCACAAGTTATTAATTACATACATACATGTATGGATATATATATATATATATATCTCCAAGTGTGTGTGTGTGTGTGCATGTCTCAGCATTTATTAGGCTCCCATTATGAATCTGTTTAAAACACTGGTTCCCAACCGGTGGTCCGCGGACCCCTAAGGGTCTGCGAGAACTAAATTAAGGTCCGCGAAACAAAGTTATAAACCCATAATAAATTAATATTTATGCGGGCGGCGAGTAAAAAGGATACAAGCTCAAAAATCACATTGATTTTCAATTAAAAGTTTTCTATTATAAAAAATATATTCAAATATTATTCTAAGTTTAATGTTTAACTAACAGTTATGATTAAAGTTTATTTTCAAATTCTCTGAATTTTTATTCTGAACCTTGGGGTCCCTGCACCAAACAAAAAATTCCTAGTGGTCCCTGGTCAAAAAAAGGTTGGGAACCACTGGTTTAGAACATGGCCATATCTTGTCTTTCTTCCATCTTATGCATCCCTAAAATGGCTTCCCACTGTGGGAAACTTGGGCATAAAAAGACTCGCTCAGGAAAAAAAAATGATGGGAGATACATAGCTTTTCCTTGACTCGCACAAAAGAAATTCACAGAAAGGGCAGAACCAGGACTCTACAAGGAAATCAAAGACATCTCACATGGCACTGAAAGAATATCCCAAATTCCAGGTAACTAACGTGGTTGCCAAGGCAGGAACAGGAGCCAGAAAGGTTACTGAGGGTTTCAGGAGGCAGCCAGAGCCCCCGTTCCTGCCCCATGAGGAGGCAGCATCATTGGAGGCAGGAACATGGATTTCAACTTCCCAGACATGCTGGCAATCTCCGGGTCCTGAGATTCGTAAGATTTTATCAAGCGGGCAAATTTAAGGACTCCTAGGAAAGAAAGAAGAAAACGAACATGAAGCCCACTCACCCTGTGAGGTAGGTGGGGCTGAGAGAGCTCTAAGAGAACTGTGACTAGCCCAAGGTCAACCAGCTGGCTTCATGTGGAGGAGTGGGGAATCAAACCTGGTTCTCCAGATTAGAGTCTACCGCTCCAAACCACCGCTCCTAACCACTACACCACACTGGCTCTTAGCAATGCTTCCAGATGTGTGTACATCATACCTGTGATGAATCTAATTGGCACAGGTTGATGTACACACACTGATATATTTATAAAGGTAAAGGTCCCCTGTGTAAGCACCGGGTCATTCCTGACCCATGGGGTGACGTCACATCCTGACGTTGACTAGGCAGACTTTGTGTACTGGGTGGTTTGTCATTGCCTTCCCCAGTCATCTACCCTTGACCCCCAGCAAGCTGGGTCCTCCTTTTACAGACCTCGGAAGGATGGAAGGCCAAGTCAACCTTGAGCCAGCTACCTGAAACCAACTTCGGTTGGGATCGAACTCCGGTCGTGAGCAGAGCTTGGACTGCAGCACTGCAGCTTACCACTCTGCGCCACGGAGCTCTCTATTTTTATAGGTAGCCTGTATTCCCAATGCCACACCCGCAACCAACCTTCCCCATCATTACTGAAGCCATAGGCTTTGATCACATCCTGTTGGATCTGGGTGGCCACAGGAAGCAGGAACTGTAACATCTTGCCCATGTCGTTGCCGGCGTTCTCCCTCGCCTCCTCCAGGCGTTGGGCATTCTCCGGCGCTCCAAATGCCTTGATCACTTCTGCCAGGACCACTAAGGGAGGAATGGAAAAGAAAAAAAGGGAACACTCATCAGGCATCCATTTATTTCAAAGACAGTTAAGTACAAAAGAACATAACAAAAGCCCTGCTGGATCAGACCCAGGCCCATCGAGTCCAGTAGTCTGTTCACACAGGGGCCAACCAGGTGCCTCTAGGAAGCCCCCAAACAAGACGACTGCAGGTAATATCAAGACTGTCTCGGGCTCCGTTCTCAGCTGGTGCGTCTTGACTGGTATTTGAAGAAGAAGAAGAGTTGGTTTTTATACGCCAACTTTCTCTACCTTTTTAAAAGGAGAATCAAACCGGCTTCCCTTCCTCTCCCCACAACAGACACCTTGTGATGTAGGTGAGGCTGAGAGAGTTCTGGGAGAGCTGTGACTAGCCCAAGGTCGCCCAGCTGGCTTTATGTGTAGGAGTGGGGAAACCAAGCCAGTTCACCAGGTTAGCGTTCGCCACTCACGTGGAGGAGTGGGGAATCAATCCCGGTTCTCCAGATTAGAGCCCACCGCTCTTAACCACTACACCGTGCTGGCTCTCGGGATTCGGGATGGACTTGAGCAGGTCTTTGAATTTCCAGGAAGGGGATAGAGATGTTTTTTCTCCCTCTTCCGTAATGCTAGAACTAAGAGTGACCCTATGAAACTGACAGGCAGTAGTTTGAGACAGAGAAAGGGAAGTAAGCCCTTTAAAGCACTTAACAGCGTTGGATCCTCATACCTACGGGACCACCTTTCCCGTTACAACCCCCCCACACTTACTTTGGTCCTCTTCTAGGGACTTCTTGCAGGTGCCCAGGCCGGCTCGGTTACCTGTCACCAGGGGAAGGGCCTTCTCAGTTGTGGCCCCTACACTGAGGAATGCACTCCTCAGATGACGCCCGTGCCCTGATGGACTTGTGTTGTTTCCGCGGGACATGCGAGGCAGAATTGTTCAGGCCGGCCTTTGCAGCGTAATCCACAGCTTTGGGGTGCTTTGTTAGTGGAATGGCGCTAGCCACATATTTCAATAGTGTGATATTTTAATGTTAATATTTTATATTAGTCATCTGTTTTTATGTTGGTTTTTAAAAACTCATTTATACTCTTTCAATGTTGTAAGTCGCCGCAAGACCCCTTTGGACGAGCGACGACTAAAAAAATCCAATAAATAAATAAAATTTGAAAAATAATAAGTAGGACTTCATGGACAATGGAATTTGTGGAGCTCACGGCTACAAGGTATGGTGATGGCCACTGGTGCAGATAGGATTTAAAAGGGGGTTGGGACAGAGGTCATAGAACCATAGAGTTGGAAGGGACCACCAGGGTCATCTAGTCCAACCCCCTGCACAATGCAGGAAATTCACAACTACCTCCCCCACACACTCCAGTGACCCCTACTCCATGCCCAGAAGATGGTCAAGGTGCCCCCCCTCTCCTGAACTACCTAAGGTCATAGAATCAGCATTGCTGACAGATGGGATGCTCTAGGCCACTGGTTCCCAACCAGGGGTCCGCGAGAACTAAATTAAGGTCCGCGAAACAAAGTTATAAACCTATAATAAATTAATATTTTCAATTAAAAGTTCTCTATTATAAAATATATATATTCGAATATAATTCTAAGTTTAATGTTTAACTAACAGTTATGATTAAAGTTTATTTTCAAATTCCCGGAATTTTTATTTTGAACCTTGGGGTCCTTGCACTGAACAAAAAAGTCCTAGTGGTCCCTGGTCAAAAAAAGGTTGGGAACCACTGCTCTAGGCAAAGCTTCTTAAACTATGGGTCGCAACCCCATATGGGGTCACGTAACTGAATGTGGGGGTCATGAAAAATTTGTGAACAGTAAATGGTAAAATTATACGTATACCAAATAATTGTTTTAAAATAAATTTCTTTATGATTTATTATCAGGAAATGTTTGATATGTATACTTATATACCCGGGGTCGCGAGAGGAAAAGGTTTAAGAAGCCCTGCTCTAGGCAGATCCTGCATTAAGCAGGGGGTTGGACTAGATCAGGGCTTCTTAAACTGTGGGTCCAGACCACTGGCGACCCGTGACCCACAGTTTAAGAGGCTCTGATCTAGTCCAACCCCCTGCTGAATGCAGGATACGCCTAGAGCATCTCTGACATCCCACAATACACCTGGGGTAATGGAGCAGAACTTCCCTGCCAAAGGAACCGCCTTCCTTGGCAACCTCAATCAAAATGCACCCATACTTATCCTCCATCCTAGTAAGGCGTGCCCTGCACAAAATCTTGTCGGCTTCGGCTCCTCTCCGTTGCAACGCTTCCGGCCCTAGATCAGGGTTGCCAGGTCCCTCCGCCACGGGCGGGAGGATTTTGGGGGCGGAGCCTAAGGAGGGCAGGGTTTGGCGAGGGGAGGGATTTCAATGCCATAGAGTCTAATGGCCAAAGAGGGCATTTTCTCCAGGGGAACTGATCTTCATCAGCTGGAGATCTCCAGCTGGCACCTGGAGGTTGCCAACTAGAGTTTCCAGGACCCTCTTCACCACCGCTGGGAGGTTTTCAGGAGCAGAGCCTGAGGAGGGTGGGGTTTGGGGAGGGGAGGGGCTTCAATGCCATAGAGTCCAATGGCCAAAGAGGCCATTTTTCTCCAGGGGAACTGATCTCCATCAGCTGGAGATCAGTTGTAATAGCGGGCGATCTCCCACTAGTACCTGGAGGTTTAACTCAAAGAAAAACAGCCAAGCTCATATATGAAGAATACAATACAGACAGTTGAGATACCAGACAAAAAAGACTGGATAAAAAAGATGCTGGAATTGACCGAGATGGTGAAACTTACAGCTTTGATAAATCAGAATGATAATGTACAATTTTGGGGGGAATGGGAGGCTTGGAGAACTTACTGTGAAAATCATTTTTTAACGGGACCATTTAAAGGATACTCCTTGATCTAATCCCTTATTTATACTTTGTATTAATTTTTATATTAGGTATTGATTTAATAATGTTGGATAAGATAAGAACAGGTTAATTAAAATAATATTGGGATTAGTTCCGTTAGCAAAAGTTTATACAATTCATTTTTAGATGGAAGAGGGAGAGGGGGAAGTCACTTTATGTTAAATTAGAGATATTATTGGTTTTTCTTTTTATTATTACTATTATATTGTTTTTGTTGATATATTAAATGGAGAAAATAATAAAAATGATAGGTATTGATTTAATAATGTTGGATAAGATAAGAACAGGTTAATTAAAATATTATTGGGATTAGTTCCGTTAGCAAAAGTTTATACAGTTCATTTTTAGATGGAAGAGGGAGAGGGGGAAGTCACTTAATGTTAAATTAGAGATATTATTGGTTTTTCTTTAATATATCAACAAAAATGATATAATAGTAATAAAAGAAAAACCAATAATATCTCTAATTTAACATTAAGTGACTTCCCCCTCTCCCTCTTCCATCTAAAAATGAACTGTATAAACTTTTGCTAACGGAACTAATCCCAATAATATTTTAATTAACCTGTTCTTATCTTATCCAACATTATTAAATCAATACCTATCATTTTTATTATTTTCTTCATTTAATATATCAACAAAAACAATATAATAGTAACAAAATGAAGAAAATAATAAAAAAATATTATTAAAAAAAAAAGAATACAATACTTTGTTTGCAAAAATAGGGGCAAAAAAATCCACGCCAAAAGGACGACGTGAACGCAACTGTATCAACGGCTAGGAAAATAACATGCAAGATACATTCCAGGAAACAGTCTGATGGCAACTCAGTATATTTTTCTCCAGGGGAGCTGATCTCCCTTCGGGCTGGGGATCGGCTGTCCTAGGCGGGAGATCTCCAGCGAGCCCCTGGAGGTGGCATCCACTCACCTTTGGCTTGCTCCGCGCTCAAGGAGACGGGCTGCGCCTGGGTGGACGAAGCCACGGGCCGCTGGAGGCTGGACATCGGGGCCGCCGGGGAAGGAGCCGGGAGGCCGGGCTGGGCTGGGCCGGCCAGGGGGGGCGGAGGGCGGACGCCACGCCCGGGGGGGGGGGGAGAAGCCTCCTGCCTGCCTGCCTGCCTGCCTGCCTGCTGCTGCGCTTTCAAGCGGCGCGGCGGCCCCGCAGCCGCACCGCTGCAGGCTCGATCCCCGGGCAGGGCTGAAGCGGCGCGACCGGCCTGTCCCCACCCCCAAGCCCCACCCGCGAGCCGTGTGAACGCGGCCGTCTCCGCCTCCTTACTTCCGCGCTGGAAACCGGATTTAAAGGGGGAGCCCAGCCTCCTTCTCCTCCTCCTCCTCCCGCCCGGGCATGGTCTTCTTGCCGAGCCTTTGCAAAGCCGGGGCGAAGAACGGGGTTGGCTTTCCAAGGGGACGGGAAGTATCCCTGATTGGCCGCGGCTGGCTAAAGGGAGCCTCCATGTTCAGGAGCAGTGATCTGAACGCCAGTTTGGGGAGGGGAAAGAACAACAGAGGGGCGGTGTCGCCTTTAGAGTCCAAGGGGGCGAAAAGTATTCATAATTGGCCGAGGCTGGCTAAAGGGAGCCTCCATGTTCAGGCGCAGTGAACTGAACGCCAGTCGGGGAGGGGAAAGAACAACAAAGGGGCGGTGTCGCCTTTAGAGTCCAAGGGGACGAAAAGTATTCATAATTGGCCAAGTCTGGCTAAAGGGAGCCTCCATGTTCAGGAGCAGTGAACTGAACGCCAGTCGGGGAGGGGAAAGAATAACGGAGGGGAGTCCAAGGGGACGAAAAGTAGTCATAATTGGCCAAGGCTGGCTAAAGGGAGCCTCCATGTTCAGGCGCAGTGAACTGAACGCCAGTCGGGGAGGGGAAAGAACAGAGGGCCGTCGTCGCTGAAGGGAGCCTCCATGTTCAGGCGCAGTGAACTGAACGCCAGTCGGGGAGGGGAAAGAACAACAGAAGGGCGTCGTCGCTGAAGGGAACCTCCGTGCTCAGAAGCAGTGATCTGAAAGCCAGTTGGGGAAGGGAAGAACAACAGAGGGGAGTCCAAGGGAACAAAAAGTATTCATAATTGGCCAAGGCTGGCTAAAGGGAGCCTCCATGTTCAGGAGCAGTGATCTGAAAGCCAGTTTGGGGAGGGGAAAGAACAACAGAAGGGCGGTGTCACTAAAGGGAACCTCCATGTTCAGAAGCAGTGAGCTGAAAGCCATCGGGGAGGGGAAAGAACAACAGAAGGGCGGTGTCACTAAAGGGAACCTCCATGTTCAGGAGCAGTGAACTGAAAGCCAGTCGGGGGGGGAAAGAACAACAGAGGGGCGGTGTCGCTAAAGGGAACCTCCATGTTCAGGAGCAGTGAACTGAGAGCCGGGAGGGGAAAGAGCAACAGAAGGGCGGTGTTGCTAAAGGGAACCTCCATGTTCAGGAGCAGTGAACTGAGAGCCAGTTGGGGAAGGGAAGAACAACAGAGGGGAGTCCAAGGGGATGAAAAGTATTCATAATTGGTCAAGGCTGGCTAAAGGGAGCCTCCATGTTCAGAAGCAGTGAGCTGAAAGCCATCGGGGAGGGGAAAGAACAACAGAAGGGCGGTGTCACTAAAGGGAACCTCCATGTTCAGGAGCAGTGAACTGAAAGCCAGTCGGGGGGGAAAGAACAACAGAGGGGCGGTGTCGCTAAAGGGAACCTCCATGTTCAGGAGCAGTGAACTGAGAGCCAGTTGGGGAAGGGAAGAACAACAGAGGGGAGTCCAAGGGGATGAAAAGTATTCCTAATTGGCCACTGCTTGCTAAAGGGAACCTCCATGTTCAGGAGCAGTGAACTGAGAGCTAGTCGGGGAGGGAAAAGAGCAACAGAAGAGCGGAGTCCCGTTTATGCGCTTCTCGAAAGCATCCGGCTGTCCGGGGAATTTTGGACTGGATTGTCCCTTGTTCGGGTGTCTCATGAATATTGACTGAAGTCGTCCCTCCTTCCTTTTCTTGAGGAGGCCTCCTTATTGCACAACTCTTCATAGGGACTAGGGACCTGATTAATATTGTACCCGCAGTCTATAAACCGGGAAACCCTTGCTCGCAATCCCCAAGAACTCAGAAATTCAATTTGAGCAAACCATAGTCCTCAAAACTCATAAAGGAGCCCCCAAATAAATAATAATGCAAAAGTAATGTTGGGTTAAATAAACTGGTCGACTTTGAAGGGTTGTTTTGTGGGTCTATCGATTGCAATAGCCGTAAAAGGGTTTCAGTGTTTAGGGGGGAACGTCGACGTGAGTATTGCTTGCTGTTCAGAGTAGTAATACGAAACGGAAAGGTTTTAAGTTTAATTGACAGTTCTGAGCGCGACCAAGATTAATAACAGAAAAGATGGTATTACCAACAATGTTATTCAATGCAACTGCCTACTATTTTTTTAAAGGGTACCTTTCAATCAGAAGGAGATTGAGACTGGGAAGGGCAGCCATGAAGGAGCTAGAAAATATTTTGAAGTGTAAGGATGTGTCACTGGCCACCAAGAGCAGGTTAATTCATGCCATCATATTCCCTATTACTATGCATGGGGTGTGAAAGCTGGACAGTGAAGAAAGCTGATAGGAAGAAAGTAGATTCCTTTGAAATGTGGTGTTGGAGAGGGTTACGGATTCCATGGACTGCCCAAAGAACAAACCAGTGGGTTGTAGATCAAATCAAGCCTGAACTGACCCTAGATGCTAAAATGACTAAACCAAGGCTATCGTATTTTGGCCACATTATGAGAAGACAAGAGTCACCAGAAAAGACAGTCATGGTAGGAAAAGTTGAGGGCAGCAGGAAAAGAGGAAGACCCAACAAGAGATCGACTGACTCAATAAAGGAAACCACAGCCTTCAATTTGCAGGATCTGGGCAAGGCTGTGAAAGGACATTTTGGAGGACTTTCATTCATAGGGTCGCCATGAGTTGGATGCGACTTGACAGCACTTAACATACATACACACACACACACACACACCTTTTAAGATTTCCATTCCTCTCTTATCCTTTTGCATTGCGCCCTTGTATGCCAATAAGAGACCCAACAAGAGATGGATCGACTCAATAAAGGAAGCCACAGCCTTCAGTTTGCAAGATCTGAGCAAGGCTGTCAAAGATAGGACATTTTGGAGGACTTTCATTCATAGGGTCGCCATGAGTTGGAAGCAACTTGAGGGCACTTAACACACACATGCCAATAAAGGTATAATTTAGATTTCAATAACAGAAAAGAT
This sequence comes from Euleptes europaea, assembly GCF_029931775.1. Classification (NCBI taxonomy): domain Eukaryota; kingdom Metazoa; phylum Chordata; class Lepidosauria; order Squamata; family Sphaerodactylidae; genus Euleptes; species Euleptes europaea. The sequence goes on from NC_079315.1 coordinate 10,810,159, forward strand.
GGCTGCGGGGAAAAATAGGAAACACCAAAGAGCAAAGTTTCAAATGGATAAACAAACATAAAAATGATGGGGTTAAAATAATAAGCACTAAAACATTTGCAATCTGATTTTAAACTACGTTTGCGAGGCTCTCCGCTACAGCAGAAAGCCTACTAGACAAATACAAAAAGAGCTGAAATCACTAGCTAGGAAAGCGCCAACGGAGTTCACCCTCTGAAAACGGAGTACGACTCAGGTTATGGTGAGCAGTGCATTAAAGCCAGATCTTGCCCCTGTTGCTGTTTTAGCCCCAAATTACGCCTTGTGTTTGAAAAGTACTCACCTCCTGCAAAATTTACGGATTCATCCCTTTAAAAAGCAAGATTGAGGACAGTTGAGCTGATATGCTAATCGGTTCCATTTCATTGGTCACCGCTATCGAAGCCACGCCCCCCAGCAGTGCGGAGCGGAGGTAGCGTGGATAAAGAATTCAGAATAAATTTCGCAGGGGAAGGCGAGCTTCTTAAAGCGACAGGCAGTTTGTGAAAAAAATCCTCCATCCAGTTCTTTCCCCTTCGGGATCAGATGTAAGGAGGAGCCGGGGCTGTAGAGACTGTGCACAAGTTTGATGGCATTGCAAATCGCTTTTTAAAATGGTGCCCGAATCCAATTATAGCACCACCTTAGCATGCAGGATACTATCCAAGGTTGCTAACCTCCAGGTGGTGGCTGGAGATCTCCCGCTATTACAACTGATCTCCAGCAGAGAACAGTTCACCTGGAGAAAATGGCCGCTTTGGCAATTGGACTCTATGGCATGGAAGTCCCTTCCCCTCTGCAAACTCCGCCCTCCTCAGGCTCCACCCCAAAAAATCTCCAGGTATTTCACAACCTGGAGCTGGCAACTCTAATACTATATGGAAAAATCCACCACCCAACCTATGTCTTGGGTGGTGATTTTGCTTCTAAGCCACTGGTTCCCAACCAGGGGTCCACGAGAACTAAATTAAGGTCCGCAAAACAAAGTTATAAACCCATAATAAATTAATATGTTCAATTAAAAGTTATCTATTATAAAAATCTATATTCAAATATTATTCTAAGTTTAATGTTTAACTAACAGTTATGATTAAAGTTTATTTTCAAATTCTCTGAATTTTTATTTTGAACCTTGGGTTCCCTGCACCGAACAAAAAAGTCCTAGTGGTCCCTGGTCAAAAAAAGGTTGGGAACCACTGTTCTAAGCAGCTGAGCCCCGGGGCAGGCAGTGCATAAACTGACTCTCATAATGAACCTCAGAAAAGCCCTGCTGGATCAGACCAAGGCCCATCAAGTCCAGCCGTCTGTTCACACAGTGGCCAACCAGGTGCCTCCAGGAAGCCCTCAAACAAGACGACTGCAGCAGCACCATCCTGCCTGTGCTCCTCAGCACCTAATATAATAGGCATGCTCCTCTGATCCTGGAGAGAATAGGTGTGCATCATAAGAACATAAGAAAAAAGCCCTGCTAGATCACACCACGGCCCATCGAGTCCAGCAGTCTGTTCACACAGTGGCCAACCAGGTGCCAACTTGACCTAACACACATCCTCATGAGCCCGGCATGTAACAGAAGGTGAGACATGGAAGCCACAGTCTAGTATATAAGGAACAAATAACCTTACAGGGAGCTTCATTATACTAGAAGGGCTTTTATACATTTTTTACTGTTTATTATGATACAATATTGTATTAGGATGTGTGCTAAATTATAACTCTATGGCTGACCACTGAGGAAGGCCTTCCCAGGCCGAAACGCATTTGGTCCTTTTTGGATCCTACTTTGGTCAGTGTTAAATTGTGCATCGCAGGTGTTTAAGTGTGCATATATTGAACGTTGAAAACCTTGCCTGTGCTAGAGGCCTTATGTTTTTAACTTGACTGTGCACCTTATTAAAATTTATATATTTGTAATTTTAGCATTTTTCAGCCCAACTTCTTCGGTTTGGAATCAGCATTTTGGTTGAGTTCCATTTGGTCCCCCCCTTTTTTTTTGGGTTCAACCGGGTGCGTCCTGGAAGTGCACAAAGCGACTGCAGCAGCATTGTCCTGCCTGTGTTCCACAGCACCTAATATAATACGCATGCTCCTCTGATCCTGGGGTATGCATCATGACTAGTAGCCATGGATAATGAACATGTCCACTCTCCTGTTCTATTTGCCATGCATGGGCACTGGGGCCACGCCACCGATCACCCTCCTGAAGCAAACAATGCCACCCAGCTATCGGGCTGCCTCCACCCCTCCGAAAGAGCTTGCTTTTTGCTGTGGTGCCGCGGTACCTTGTCTGTGTGCTGAACGCAGCCAAAATCACAACTGAGTATCGTAGAGGCACATAGGTGTGGATCCAGTGTGGTAGACTGACTGTAGGGCTGGGTCCAACATCCTCCCCCCACCCCGCCACAGTGCCACAGTGGTCGCACCAGTCCCACTCCATAAACCTAACCTTCCTCACAGGGTTGTTGTGAGACTACAATGGGGAAAGGAGAATCACATGACACCAGTCTGAGATCCTGGGAGGAAGGGCTGGATTAAAGCGCACCGGGGTGGGGCGGTGGCTCAGTGGCAGAGCATCTGCTTGGCATGCAGAAGGTGCCAGGTTCAATGCCCGGCATCTCCAGTTCAAGGGCCCAGGCAAGGAAGTGATGTGAAAGCCTCCGCCTGAGACCCTGGGCAGCCGCTGCCGGTCTGAGTAGACAAGACTGACTTGATGGACCAAGGGTCTGATTCAGTACAAGGCGGCTCCATGTGTTCGTGGGTAGACAGCTTCTGGGGCTATGTCCCAGACCCCTCCACTGTGTCTACCCTACTCAAGGGGCCAGTGTTATTTCTTTGCATCACAGATTTCTACGATGGCCTCCCTATTTTCCCAACGGCACTCTTTTCAGTTCTGTTCCAGCCATTGCTCTGCTGCTCCAGCCAGGGGTTTACAAACATAGGATAGATGTCACGTTTGATTACTCAAAGGTACCATTGGAATCAACATGGGCAGAACATTCCTGGGAAAATTCACCAGAGGTGAGAGTCCAAGTGTTAAGGGGAGCATTAAGCTGTTTAGCTTGGAAAGAAAACGGTTAAGGGGAGACATGGTAGAGGTCTATAAAATTATGCATGGTTTGGAGAGAGTGGACAGGGAGAAGCTTTTCTCCCTCTCTAATACCAGAACGCGGGGTCATCTGCTGAAGCTGGAGGGTGGGGGATTCAAAACAGATAAAAGGAAGTATTTCTTCACACAACGCATAGTTAAACTGTGGAACTCCCTGCCCCAGCATGTGGTGATGGCTGCCAACTGGGAAGGCTATAAGCGGGGAGTGGACATATTCATGGAGGAGAGGGCCATTCATGGTTATTAGCAAAAATGGATACTAATCATGATGCATACCTATTCTTTCCAGTCTCAGAGGAGCATGCCTATTCTATTAGGTGCTGTGGAACACAGGCAGGATGGTGCTGCTGCAGTTGTCTTGTTTGTGGGCTTCTTAGAGGCATCTGGGTGGCCACTTTGTGAACAGACCGCTGGCCTTGATTGACTAGTAGCCATGAATAGCCCTCTCCTCCCTGAACATGTCCACTCCTCTCTTCAAGCCTTCCAAGTTGGCAGCCATCACCACATCCTGGGGCAGGGAGTTCCACCATTTAACTATGCGTTGTGTGAATACTTCCTTTTATCTGTTTCGAATCTCTCACCCTCCAGCTTCAGCAGATGACCCCGTGTTCTAGTATTATGGGAGAGGGAGAAAAACGTCTCCCTGTCCACTCTTTTCAAACCAAGCATAATTTTATAGACCTCTATCATGTCTCCCCTCAGCAGCCTTCTTTCCAAGCTAAACCACCCTAAGCGCTTTAACCGCTCCTCATAAGGCAATTGCTCTAGCCCCCTGATCATTTTGGTTTCTCTTTTCTGCACCTTCCAGTTTCCGGATGTGTTTTTAATAATCATGTTTTATATATATGACCGCTGGGGAAGGCCCAGGAGGCCAAAACGCATATGGTCTATCGGTCATTTATATTACGTGTTATCATCCGCTGTGTTGAATATTTCTGTAAGTTTGTACTGGTGGTTTTATATGTAGCCTGTGTTCCAGGCCTTGTGTTTTTATCGTATCTATTGTGTACACTTAATATAATTATTTTATAAGCAGTTATAGTTTCCAGCTCAACCTTTGAGGCTCCTTGCATACCTCGCAACAAGAAAGCAAAATCTCGGATCTCTCGAGTAATAGTAGCTCACCGCTATGTGTGTGTGTGTGTGTGTGTATGTGCATCAAGTCACTTCCAACTAATGGCGACCCTATGAATGAAAGTCCTCCAAAATGTCCTATCTTTGACAGCCTTGCTCAGATCTTGCAAACTGAGGGCTGTGGCTTCCTTTATTGAGTCAATTGATCTCTTGTTGGGTCTTCCTCTTTTCCTGCTGCCCTCAACGTTTCCTAGCAAGACTGTCTTTTCCAGTGACTCTTGTCTTCTCATAATGTGACCAAAATACGATAACCTCAGTTAAGTCATTTTAGCTTCTAGGGTCAGTTCAGGCCTGACTTGATCTATAACCCACTGATTTGTTTTTTTGGCAATCCACAGTATCCATCACACTCTCCTCCAACACCACATTTCAAAGGAATCTACTTTCTTCCTATCAGCTTTCTTCAATGTCCAGCTTTCACACCCATACATAGTAATTGGGAATACAATGGCATGAATTAACTTAACCTTGGTGGCCATTGACACATCCACTCCCCAATTCAAGCCTTCCAAGATGGCAGCCATCACAGCATCCTGGGGCAGGGAGTTCCACAACTTAACTATGCGTTGTGTGAAGAAATACTTCCTTTAATCTGTTTTGAATCTCTCACCCTCCAGCTTCAGCAGATGGCCCTGCTTTCTAGTATTGAGGGAGAAAAGCTTCTCCCTGTCCACTCTTTCCAAACCATGCATAATTTTATAGCCCTCTATCATGTCTCCCCTTAGTCGCCTTCTTTCCAAGCTAAACAGCCCTAAGCGTCCTAACCGCTCCCCATAGGACAGTTGCTCCAGTCCCCTAATCATTTCGGTTGCTCTTTCCTGCACCTTCTCAAGCTCTGCAATATCCTTTTTTTAGGTGTGGTGGGTTACACAGCTAAAGGGAAAGAAGGTGGCATGGTATAGCCCACTCTCATGAGTTCTTGGAAGCTAAGCAGGGTCGGTATGGGGATGGGAGACCCCCAAGGAAGGCTCTATAGAGGAAGGAAGTAGCAAACCAGCTCTGCTCCTCACTTGCCTTGAAAACCGCTTGTTGGGGGGGTCGCCATAAGTTGCTTGCGACTTGATAGCAATTGTGTTCATACGTACACAGTTGAAGAATAATGAGGAGAGCAGGAAGCTGTTCCTGTTGACAGCTGAGGACAGGACTTGCAATAATGGGTTTAAACTGCAGGCAGAAAGGTACTGCCTGGATATTAGGGGGAAATCTTTTACAGTAAGAGTTGTTCGACAGTGGAATCAGCTCCCTAGGGAGGTGGTGCGCTCATAAGGCAGTTGCTCAGAATTTTTTCTAGCTCCTTCATAGTTGCCCTTCCCAGTCTCGGCTATGCAAACTCCTAATACACCAGAATCACTTTGGGGAAGGATTTTTTTGCTTTGCTTTTTTGGGGGGGGGGGAATCGAGTGTGTAGGGAGATTCTTCTCCCATAGCTGGGAATCTTTTAATGTTCTTATGTAAATATATAATGAGGACAGATCAAGATATACAACCGTGAGATCAGACACACACGCGGGGGGAGATCAAGGGATCCACAAATTGCTACGCAAAAACCGTCACATCTAACAGGATGTGCATGAGTTAAAATACATCAACTGGAATGGGTGAAGGGGGGGGGAGAAGAGAAGAGGCAGCTGCCATCTTGGAAACAGCCCCACCTTGCCTCGTGTCGCTCGGCCGTGTTATTCCCCCCCCTCCCCAAGAGACAGGAGAGGAAAGAAAGAGTCGCCATCCAGGTAACCGCCTTGCGGCTTCCCCCCACTACACCAATGTCCACTTACAGTGCGGTTGCGAAGGCAGCATGCCCTCTCGAAACAGTCCTGGGGCGCTATGCGCCTCTCGACGTCGCCCAGTCCCTCGAGGGTTAAGCAAGGGCACGCCAATGCCACCTTGAAAAGTCCCGCGATGCATTGGTTCTTCTGGATTATTCTCTGTGTGTGTGTGTCAAGGTGGAGAGGGAGTGGGGCGTTATTTCCAGTCCCATCATTCTTTGACTGGCAGCGTCTGCCCGAGGAAGGGAAGGGGAAAGGGCAGAGAAGGTCTGCCGGATGGATTACACTTTTGCCGATGGGATACAAGTGAAAGTGGAGCCATTTGTCCCAAAATCCTTGGGGGTGTTGAACACCCCGGCGTCCCTCCCCTCTCGCCCCCCTCCCCCCTCCCAAAGAGACCACTCGGGGCATTTCTTCACGCTTCTTCCATCCTCTAAGGAGAGCGGGAGACATGAGGTCCTGTGCGGCTTTGTTCCCCCCCTCGCCCAGGGTTAACGTCGGGTCGATTTTTTCCCCCTCCTCCTCTTCCTTTCGTTCATTCTTCTTGCTTTCGGAGAAGGAGACGGCGTGATGAAGTCGCAGCAGGGGGGGAGCGGGGTCCGCTTAAAGGGGCTTGTCGCTTTCTTTTTTCAGGTGACTGGGAGGAAAAAAGAAGAGAGCCGGAAATGGAGGGGGGGGGAAAGAAAAGTTATGAGCAACGCGACCCCTTGTGCGCAAATTTGATTTTTCAAGACCAACAGGTGCTCTCAAATGAACTAGCCTGGCAGCTTCTTCTATATTATTCTATTCTATTATTCTATTATACATTTTTGATAGAATCATAAAGTTGGAAGGGGCCGTACAGGCCATCTAGTCCAACCCCCTGCTTCATGCAGGATCAGCCTAGAGCATCCCTGACAAGGGCTTGTCCAGCCTCTGCTTAAAGACTGCCAGGGAGGGGGAGCTCACCCCCTGCCTAGGCAGCCGATTCCGCTGCCAAACAACTCTTACTGTAAAAAAAGCTTTTCTTAACATCCAGCTGGTACCTTTGCGCCTGCAATTTAAACCCATTATTGCGAGTCCTATCCTCGGCTGCCAACAGGAACAGCTCCCTGCCCTCCTCTAAGTGACAGCCCTTCAAACATTTAAAGAGAGCAATCCTGTCCCCCCTCAATCTCCTCTTCCCCAGACTGAACATTCCCAACTCCCTGAGCCTTTCCTCGTAGGACTTGGTCTCCTGGTCCCTGATCATCCTCGTCGCTCTCCTCCGCACCCGCTCAATTCTGTCCACATCGTTTCTGAAGTGAGGCCTCCAGAACTGCACACAATACTCCAGGTGCGGCCTGACCAATGCAGCGTGCGGCAAAACTATGACATCTTGCGATTTGGATGTTATGCCTCTGTTGATGCCCCCCAAGATCACATTAGCATTTTTTGTTGCTGCATCACGCTGGCTGCTCATATTTAACTTATGGTCGATTCAATACCAAAAAACCCCCTGACTTTTCCCACTGGGGAAAAAAATTACAGGCACCTGCATTTATTTATTTAACTATCGGGGGCCAGGAGACCAAGCCCTATGAGGAAATGCTGAGGGAGTTGGGAATGTTTAGTCTGGAGAAGAGGAGGATGAGAGGGGACATGATTGCTCTCTTGAAGTATTTGAAGGGCTGTCACTTAAAAGAGGGCAGGGAACAGAGGATAGGACTCGCAATAATGGGTTTAATTTGCAGGAGGAAAGGTACCGACTGGATATTAGGGGGAAAATTTTTAAGGTAAGAGTTGTTCGACAATGGAATCGGCTACCTAGGAAGGGGGTGAGCTCCCCCTCGCTGGCAGTCTTCAAGCAGAGGCTGGACAAGCACTTGTCAGGGATGCTCTAGGCTGATCCTGCATTGAGCAGGGGGTTGGACTAGATGGCCTATATGGCCCCTTCCAACTCTGTGATTCTATTATCTCAGTGGGGGTAAAAACAAATTGGGGGCGATTTTCCCCTCTCCTTGATAAAGCAATCCTAGAAGCTGCATTTGTAAAAGAAAACAAAACCCACCCAAGAAACTGTGCCTCGGAATAGACTGTTTCTTGATTTCTAGCTTCAGAGCCCCCTCTCCGAAAGGAGTGGCTAGCTGCTCCCGCCCCACGGAAAGCCACAAACCTGTAGTAATCCTCCTGCGTGGGGAGCGGCACTCCGTGCAGAGGGTGATGAGCATGCAGCCACTGCTGCTGCTCCAGGGCCAGGCGCTGCAGCTCCGCCGACTGCGCATGCATGGCTTGAAGCTGATGGGCCGCAGACATCGGGGCAGAGAGAGAGCCGGGCAGGTCTCTGTAGGGGGCAGCTGCAACCAAAGGAAGGGGGGGGGAGAAATCAGAAATGACAAACCGCAACTCAGTAGTAGCTCAGAGCTCACGCCTTCTGACGGGAGGGAGGATCTTGGGCTCTGACCCGAATGGCGAAGCAGATTGATCGCTGTGTTCAGTGGCTACGTTTCTAGATCTTGCATTTCACTAAAAAATATGTTACCTTACTTAACCAGCCACCTCAAGCAATGACACAACTTTGAATTGTGTTAGAATTCCTTTTTATTGTTAACGCTTCAATACTATTAATAAAAAAGTTTTTTAAAAAAACCTCACTAATATAGATGAAAATTAGATTACTTGAAAAAAATCTAACAGATTCTAACAAATTACTACAGATCTGAAATACAGTAAAAAAATGTACAATGAAAAATGCAATTGACCCATCCATGGGTCATGCCAGGGGTAATTCTCAGACAGCACGCAAGCATGCCTGGCAAAGAATATCCAACTCTAGTACTTGGAAGGGAGACCGCCAAGAGAAGAAGAGTTGGTTTTTTATACCCCAATTTTCTATACCTTTAGGGAGTCTCAAACCGGCTTACGATCACCTTCCCTTCCCCTCCCCACCACAGACACCCTGTGAGGTAGGTGAGGCTGAGAGAGCTCGAAGAGAACTGTGAGTAGGCCAAGGTCACCCAGCTGGCTTCGTGTGGAGGAGTGGGGAAACCATCCCGTTTCGCCAGATTAGAGTCCGCCACTCCAAACCACTACACTCTGCGCAGGCAATGGCATACCACCTCGGAAAATCTCTTGCCTTGAAAAACCCTACGGGGTCGCCATAAGTTAGCTGTACATGACAGCACTTTGCACACACTCACAAGGATCCTGTACTTTTAAAAGTGGTGTAGAACAGCGGTCTGCAAACGCTCCGTTCTTGGGGACCCAACATTAGGTGGCGACAAGGAACCACCGATCTGCAAACTCGTGACCGGATGTTGTGGGACATCAGCGCCATGTCACAGGAAGAAGAGGAGGGGAGGGGCCGTGGCTCAGTGGTAGAGCATCTGCTTGGCATGCAGAAGGTCCCAGGTTCAATGCCCGGCATCTCCAGTTAAAGGGACCAGGCAAGAGGGTGATGTGAAAGACCTTTGCCTGAGACCCTGGGGAGCCATAGGGAGAGGCTGTGGCTCAGTGGTAGAGCATCTGCTTGGCACGCAGAAGGTCCCAGGTTCAATGCCCGGCATCTCCAGTTAAAGGGACCAGGCAAGAGGGTGATGTGAAAGACCTCTGCCTGAGACCCTGGAGAGCTGCTGCCTGTCAGAATAGACAATACTGACTTTGATGGGCCAAGGGTCTGATTCAGTATGAGGCAGCTTCGCGTGTTCATGTGGAGCCGAAGTCTGCAAAAGCGGCCCATGCGAGAAAGGAAACTTCTCTACTGCGAGGGTTGCCAGGACCCCCCTTTCCAAGGGCGGGAGGTTTATTTGGGGGGGGGCAGGTCTGAGCCGGTGGGCGCTCGCGACGAGATTACATCACTTCCGGGGGTAAACCCAGAAGCGCTGCATCACGAAGGGATGATTTAGCACTCAAAACCCCCATTGGGGGGGTCGAGTGCTAAAGCATCCTGTCGCAATGCAGTGCTTCCAGGTTTAGAAGAAAAGAAGAGTTGGTTTTTATATGCCAACTTTCTCTACCGCTTAAGGCAGAATCAAACCGGCTTACAATCACCTTCCCGTCCCGCCAACCATTTCCCGGTGGGAGCTGGGACTGGAGCCGCGCCGACCCCTCTGCCTCCCCGGCGCCTCCCTCCGCCATCACGCTCCCCCCTCCGCCTGCCAGCTGATGGGCGGGCTGTTCGGCCTCTCCCCGGGGACCTGGCTGGTGGGCCAGCCTGGGGGCCGTGGGCCGTCGCGGCCACTGCAGCACCCCGTTGGCAGGAGTGGTCTGCTCAGACCGGTTCTCCCACTCGCCAGCTGACGAGCGGGCCGGTCGGCAGTTGTGGGGACCTCGAGCCCGCCCCCCCGGGCGCTGGGAGGCGGCTCTAGCCGGCTGCTGCTTGCCACCTCTCCAGGCTTCTCTCCAGGCGAGTGGGGATCCGAGGGCTCTTCCCCCCTCCCCTGTGGGTTGGCGCTGGGACCGGGGTTGGGCCTGACGGCCCGGGGGCGGCCTGTGATCGCGCACGTGCAGGGGAGTGGAGCACCGAGTGGGAGAGGCGGCGCCTGCGCAGAGGCGTCTCGGAAAAAGAGGAAGGAGGGTCGGCCTGCCGTCGCAGCAAAAGGAGAAGCGCTGGCAGGAACCGCGGCCGCCTGGGCCCCGGGGGAGACTAAGCAGCAGGCACGGCGCCCAGGGGCAGAGCCGCACCCAAGGGGCCAAAGAGCCGCATGCAGCTTGCGAGCCGCGGTTTGCTGACCACTGGACTAGCCCAAGGTTACCCAGCTGGCTTCGTGTGTAGGAGTGGGGAAACAAATCCAGTTCACCAGATTAGCACCTGCCGCTCATGTGGAGGAGCGGGGAATCAAACCCGGTTCTCCAGATCAGAGTCCACCGCTCCAAACCACCGCTCTTAACCACTACACCACGCTGGCTCTCCTGGTTTACCCCCGGAAGTGATGCTAATGTGCACAGCCGCAATCGCCACTCCAAGCAGTGCAGCGGACTGGTGGGCAATGGCCTGCCGGAAACGCCAACGGGGCAACCCTATCCATTGCGGAGGGCTTCATCTCGCTGTCCGGGTCGGTGTGCGTGCAGAGAGAGGCCGGGGCCCCAGAAGCAGGTCCTTCCAAAATGCAATCAAAACAGTCTTACAGGTGCTCACGACGGAGCAGGTAGGGCTCCGTGACCCAGCCGAAGGTCCTGACCTGTGGGCTGAAGGACGCAGGCATAGAAGAGGGGACAGTGCAAGAAAAGTCACGCGTGACCAAAATTCTCCCCTTTGACATTTTTTATCCAATGCAAAGTGGCCCTGTCGTCTTCTGGTTCCCCGTCCCCTCTTCCTGCATTGTTGCTGTGGGAGGGGCTGTGGCTCGGTGGCAGAGCATCTGCTTGGCATGCAGAAGGTCGCATGTTCAAGCCCCGGGATCTCCAGTTCAAGGGACTAGGCAGGTAGGGGATGGGAAAGACCTCCACCTGAGACCTTGGAGAGCCGCTGCCAGTCCCTTGCCAGTAGACAATACTGACTTTGGTGGACCAAGGGTCTGATTCGGTATAAGGCGGCTTCATGTGTTCATGTGTCTTCCATAAAGGTAAAGGTAGACCCCTGTGCAAACACCCAGTCATTCCTGACCCATGGGGTGATGTCACATCCTGACGTTTACTAGGCAGACTGTGTTTCCAGGGTGGTTTGCCATTGCCTTCCCTAGTCGTCTACACTTTACCCCTAGCAAGCTAGGTACTCGTTTTTACCGACCTCGGAAGGAGGAGTCAACTTTGAGCCGGCTACCTGAAACTGACTTCCATCGGGATCGAACTCAGGTCATGAGCAGAGCTTGGACTGCAGAACTGCAGCTTACCACTCTGTGCCTCTGTGTCTTCCATAGTGTGTGTATTATTTATTGACTTATTATTTACATCCCTATTTTCTCCCTAAAGGGACAAAAAAGGGGCTTACCACACGGTTCTCCCACCACTTTATCCCCACAACAATAACCTTGTGAGGTAGGCTCAGCTGAGAAACTGTGACGAGCCCAGGGTAACCCGGCAAGCTTCCATGGCAGAGCGGGGACTCGAGCGCAGTCGTCCCGGGTCCTAGGTCCGACGCTCTAACCACTATGCCATGCTGGCTCTCCGTATGTCTACTCTGGTCTTCCAGTTTGTACTTCTCTCTCACCTGGCTCATTGCCAGGCATTTTGTAGTAGTAGTGGCCTATAGATACACTGGACATAAACTGTGGGGGGGACATAAACCGTGGTGGAAGGGGCAACAATTTAAAATCCAAGGTGACGAGTATGTTTAAACAAGGGAAGCGAAGACTTGTTCTTTAAAAAAATAAATGGAAGCAGACAATGTGAGGAAGAGGCCCAAAATATCCCTGCGGAAACCAGGCTCCTTCAGCTTCCCCCCCTCCATCTCCTAAGCCACAGCAGCTTTGCCGTTCCAGACCCCGAGCTCCCCTCCCCAGGCTCTCCCCACCCATTTCTCGGTGCTCTCTGGAGAGCCAGCGTGGTGTCGTGGTTAAGAGCGGTGGACTCTGATCTGGAGAACCGGGTTTGATTCCCCACTCCTCCACACGAGCGGCGGAGGCTAATCTGGTGAACCAGGTTGGTTTCCCCACTCCTACACACAAAGCCAGCTGGGTGACCTTGGGCTAGTCACAGCTCTCTCAGCCCCACCTACCTTACAGGGTGTGTGTTGTGGGGAGGGAGAGGGTAGGTGATTGTAAGCCGGTTTGATGCTTCCTTAAGTGGTAGAGAAAGTCGGCATATAAAAACCAACCCTTTCCCTTCTTCTTCTTCCTCTTCTATAAAAACCAACCCTTCTTCTTCTTCTTCTTCTTCTTCTTCTTCTATTCTCACCCATTTCTGTCTGTCTCTTCTCCCCATACATTTCATCTTGTGTATGAAGTGTAAGGATGTGTCACTGGCCACCAAGACTAGATTAATTCATGTCATCGTGTTCCCTATTACTATGTATGAGTGTAAAAGCTGGACAGTGAAGAAAGCTGATAGGAAGAAAATAGATTCCTTTGAAATGTGGTGTTGGAGGAGAGGGTTACGGATTCCATGGACTGCCAAAAAAACAAATCAGTGGGTTATAAATCAAATCAAGCCTGAACTGACCCTAGAAGCTATAATGACTAAACTGAGGCTATTGTATTTTGGTCACATCATGAGACGACAAGAGTCACTGGAATAGACGGTCATGCTAGGAAAAGTTGAGGGCAGCAGGAAAAGAGGAAGACCCAACAAGAGATGGATTGACTCAATAAAGGAAGCCACGGCCCTCAGTTTGCAAGATCTGAGCAAGGCTGTCAAAGACAGGACATTTTGGAGGACTTTCGTTCATAGGGTCGCCATGAGTAGGAAGCGACTTGACAGCACTTAACACACACAAACGTGTGTGTATGACAGGGATGCCAGGTCCCCCCCCCGCCACCGGCGGGGTATGGGGAGATAAGGTTGCCAGATCCAGGTTAGGAAACTACTGGAGATTTGGGGGTGGAGCCTGGGGAGGACAGGGACCTCTGTGGGGTACAATGCCATAGAGTCCATCCTCCAAAGCACCCATTTTCGCCAGGGGAACTGATCTCTGTAGTCTGGAGATGAGCTGTAATTCCAGGGGATCCCCAGGCCCCACCTGGAGGCTGGCGTCCCTATCTGTGTGACCCCGCTCCACCATTATGCCCACAGTCAACTCTCTTTGCCAACCTCCCCTTCCCCATCCTAGCAAAGGATGGGGAAGGATTTTACTGCTAAATTTTATTGACTCATAATTGTGCTGGCATTGAAATCACCAACTATTAGAAATTCAGCTGAGGGGTGAAGTTTTTCCAATTTGAGTGTGTAATTGGTTAGTTGGTCCCATGGGTGTTGGAGATCTTCAGAACTCTCCCTTGGTGACAGACAGACATCGATTAGTACAATTAGTACAATTGTAGGGTCAACAAATTGGAACAGTAAGGCCTGGGCAATAGGTGGGCAGGATGGAAGTTCAGATGTGTACGGAGAATGTTCATTTTTAAACAGGAATGTCAGGCCTGCTTGGTTAGCCCAGTGGTTTTTATTTTGTAGGCAGCCAAGATAGATGCCATGAGGCATAGATAGATGTGATCTGTAGACCATGTCGAAAGTAGACTCACAACATTAAGGAACGATTTATATTTATTTATTTATTTAACTTTTATCCTTTTATCTTTTTATCCTTTTATACACTACAGATTGTACTATGCCAATAAAGGTATTTGAATTTGAAATTTGAATTGTGCTGCGTTGCATTGAATTTTTATATAGCATATGTTGGATTGTCCTTAATGATTGTTAGCCGTTCTGAGCCTGGCCTTGACCGGGAAAGAGAGCGGGGTGTAAATCTAATTAAATAAATGAACAAAAAATAAAAACAAATGCCCATTTTGTCCAGATCAAACAGACTCATGTGCCTAACTGTACCCCAACAGCGGAGAGCATATATGCTCGCTAGATTAAATTGAATTACCATCTGCATTACTATATGGAAGATTTAATAAAGTTCCGTATCTGGATCGGGTCTGCCCTTGTGGAGAAGGCGACATAGAAAGTTTCACATATCCTCCTTAAGTGTCCACTCTACGATAGTGGCCGTTCCAATCTCATGGACCTGTTACTTGCTGATAGGGAATGTTACCTACCAATTCAAAGGTGTCCTACCTTATGACCACGCAGGATCCAGCAATTATTGACTTGGTGGCAAGGGTTTTTTTGGCTTGTAATTAGAGAACGTGATTGCTACTCTGCACCATATAATGGTTAAAGGTAAAGGTCCCCTGTGAAAGCACCGGGTCATTCCTGACCCATGGCGTGATGTCGCATCCTGATGTTTACTAGGCAGACTTTTGTTTACGGGTTGGTCTGCCAGTGCTTTCCCCAGTCATCTTCCCTTTACCCCCAGCAAGCTGGGGGCTCATTTTACCAACCTCGGAAGGATGGAAGGCAGAATCGACCTTGAGCCGGCTGCCTGAAACCGTCTTCCGTCGGGATTGAACTCAGGTTGTGAGAAGAGCTTGGACTGCAGTACTGCAGCTTACCACTCTGCGCCACGGGCCTCCTATAATGGTTAACTCAGGATTAAATAACCAAGTAACCAATCTAGTGGGATTTGTATGTTCTTATAAAAATGATTTTATAGTAAACTTTACCATATGATACCTGCATACTTTATATCATGATTTTACTGTAAACTCCACTGTACATTTTCCCTTTGAATGCCAATAAAGGCTTTCGTATTCAAACAGACTCCCTAGCCCACATTGTTTTAGCATGTCCACAAAATAATAGTGCACAAAATAAATATACCACTCCCTGGATAATACAGCTAAAGACACTTTCTGAGTAGCGGATACTGCGTTATCTGCTGACAAGTAGATTGGTCAATTGCGTGACAGATGTGTGGCGACTTTTCTCTTGATAGCGTCAAGGGAAAATTAAAATTTCATTTCCCCTTTTCGAAGTTTGAAATGGTGGGTGAATAGCCAATGGCTGTCAAATCTAGGGGAAGGAAAGAAATAAATAATAAAACAAATGCAGTGCTTACCGAAAAGCTGGTGGCGCAGGACTTCATTTTCGTGGAGCGGGTGTGGAAGAAGCGGATTGGGGATGGTACCAGCGGGGTAGGGGATCCGGGTGAGATGCGACCCAGAAGCCAGCGGATCAATAAGAGGGTGGACAGAGGCTGAAGCTGCAGAAATTGGACAGTCAAGGTTTAGCTTTGCTAAAGGGGGGGGCTGCATTTCTATCCCATTTGTTCCTGCACTCGCACAAATTATATGAACCCATGAAGCTGCCTTATACAGAGTCCAGCCACCAGCCCAGCGTTTCTCAACCTTTCTACCCTTGCAGAACCCCTGAAGTAATATTTATGTCTCAGGGAACTCCTACATATGATTACATATGATTAGCCTATTCATTACAGTTTCTCGCAGAACCCCAAGCGATTTCTCGCAGAACCCTAGGGTTCCAAGGAACCCTGGTTGAGAAACGCTGCACTAGCCTATCAAGGTCAGCCATCTACGCTGTTAGCGGATCTCCATGCTTTTTTCATATCACCTCCTACCTGATCCTTTACCTGGAGATGCCGGGGATTGAACTTGGGACCTTCCGCATGCAAAGCAAATGCTCTACCGCTGAAACATGAAACAGGAGATCTCCAGCTAGTACCTGGAGATTGGCAGCCCTAGTCACCAAGGCAGAGCTTAATAGCTCCAAAAGTCTGACTCATAGGGTTACCAAGGTCCTTCTTTGCCACTGGTGGGAGGTTTTTGGGGCAGAGCCTGAGGAGGGCGGGGTTTGGGGAAGGGAGGGACTTCAATGCCCTAAAGTCAAATTGCCAAAACGGCCATTTGTCCAGGGGAATCGATCTCTATTGGCTGGAGATCAGTTGTAACAGCAGGAGATCTCCAGCTACTACCTGGGGGTTATACAAGCAAATTAACAACAGCACAAGCTCTTAAGTAAAGAAATACTATGATATATATTCAAAAAGTATGTACAAACACACCAAGAATGACACTATTATACTGTGCTAACAGCACAAAATCAGTGAAATATGCAGTTCAATGAACTAAACATAAGCCCCAAAACAATCTTGTTATAGCTATTCACAAAGAAGCGCAGAGAAAAACAACTCCAGCAGTCCGGTAAGTTGGTCGTGCGCAGTAAGAATATGAAGGTGACTCCAATGGTTTTCTACCTGTACTATGGTTATATGTTATTATAACGTCATTATGGCTATCTTTATTGATGAATGACGGATGGATTTCGGTCGACACGTCCTCTTTCGCATTGCGCATGACTGTTTCCTCCAGAACTTGGAGTTGCTTTCAACATCTTCACTGCGCATGACTACCGTCACCTCAATCATTGGAGTCACCTTCATATTCTTAGTGCGCGTAACCAACTTACCGGACTGCTGGAGTTGTTGTTCTCTGTGCTTCTTTGCGAATAGCTATAACAAGATTGTTTTGGTGTTTATGTTTAGTTCATTGAACTGCATATTTCACTGATTTTGTGCTGTTAGTACAGTATAATAGTGTCATTCTTGGTGTGTTTGTACATACTTTTTGAATATATATCATTGTATTTCTTTACTTAGGAGCTTGTGCTGTTGTTAATTTGCTTGTATGCTCTAACTTATACAGCACTACCTGGAGGTTGGCAACCCTAGCTGCGGGGCGGAGTCTCACCTGCGTGGATGGCATCCTGCTGGTGCAGGTGGAGGTGGGAGTGGATGTGGGAGTGCTGGTGATGATGGGGAGTCACGTTCAGCATCTGCAGCCGAGCCAGGGGGTCGTTGCTCAGGGCGGCCACCCTCTCGGCGTGCTGCCTCTCCGCGGCCAACCGCTCGGCGTAGGACATGTCGGGGCGCAAAGCTGGCCCGGCCGCCAGTGCCAGCCGCTCCCGCTCCAGGTGGCCCAGCCCCGGGTGGAAGGGGAAAGCGGGGTGCAGGCCTGGGCCCGCCTGCAGCGCCAGCCCCCCGTGACGCGGGAAGGGATCCATGGCGGCGCCGGGAACGGCGTGGAGCTGATCCAACTCGGCTGGCTTGACTTCGAAGCCGGGCTTGAGGCGCTCGCGCAGGTCGCGGTCCCTGAGGTCTCGTTCCCGGGCCTCCCGCTCCCGCAGCTCTCGCTCCCGCGTGGCCGGGTCGCTGCTGTAGATGGCCGGCACGTTGTAGCCCAGCAGTGCCGGGTCGACCGCCCCCAGCGGCACGTAGAAGGGGTGGTTGCGGTTGCTCGGGGACATGACGTGGGGCCGTGCGTACTCACTGAGGGTGCGCAGGGCCGGAGTGTCGGGGCCCAGGTAGGGCGGGACGGTCGCCACCGCGCTGCCTTGCTCAAAGGACGGGCGGTGAGCGATAGGGCCAAGGGACGGGCATTCCACCGGCCGGCCCTCTTGGGCCACTTTCTGCAAGAGATTGAAAAGACCACGTTCAGAGGGAGAAGTTCCAGTGGCGAGAGAGACAGCCTGCAAGTAAAGCCTACGAGAAGGGGACCAGCAAGGACTTGTGGGGAAGGGAAATAACCACAGCTCACTTCTTCAGACACAGATAGAATGAGAGCAAGAGTCCAGAAGCGCCTTAAAGGCTAACAAAGTTTCTGGCAGGGTGTGAGCTTTTGTGAGCCACAGCTCACTTCTTCAGATATAGCTAGAATGTGAAACAGAAAGGCTAACAAAATTTCTGGCAGGGTGTGAGCTTTCGTGAGCCACAGATCACTTCTTCAGATACAGCTGGAATGTGAAAAAGAGCAAGAGTCCAGTAGCACCTTAAAGGCTAACAAAGTTTCTGGCAGGGTGTGAACTTTCGTGAGCCACAGCTCACTTCTTCAAATATAGCTAGAATGTGAAACAGAGCAAGAGTCCAGTAGCGCCTTAAAGGCTAACAAAGTTTCTGGCAGGGTGTGAGCTTTCGTGAGCCACAGATCACTTCTTCAGATACAGCTAGAACGTGAAACAGAGCAAGTGTCCAGTCGCACCTTAAAGGCTGACAAAATTTCTGGCAGGGTGTGAGCTTTCGTGAGCCACAGATCCCTTCTTCACCGGAAGAAGTATCTGAAGAAGTGATCTGCAGCTCACGAAAGCTCACACCCCACCAGAAATATTGTAAGCCTTTAAGGTGCCACTGCACTCTTGCTCTTTTCTACAGGAATTGAAAACAGGACCATCTGGGTGTGGCCTGCCAACTGGGCTACAGTGTCCGCTCCCTTCTCAAAGCCGGGGTACTTACCACGCTCCTTTCCAGCTCCCTCTCCTTCTCCCGTTCCCGCTCTTTCTCCCGTTCCCGCTCTCTCTCACGCTCCTTCTCTTCCCGGGCCTTCTGTTCTGCCTCTCGGCGCACCTTCTCCACCAGGTCTGCCCGCTTCTTGGCCAGTTTCGAGCCGTCCAAGGGCACAAAGTAGAGGTCCGTCCGTGAGCAGGAGTTGAAGCCACGGTCCAGGTGTTTGTTGAACCTGCGGAACAAGGAACGAAGGCATGAGCATACATGAAGCTGCCTTCTACTGAATCAGACCCTTGGTCCATCCAAGTCAGTATTGTCTGCTCACACCGGCAGCGGCTCTCCAGGGTCTCAGTCAGAGGTCTTTCACATCACCTCCTTGCCTGGTTCCTTTAACTGGAGATGCCGGGGATTGAACCTGGGACCTTCTGCATGCCAAGCAGAGGCTCTACCATTGAGCCATGGCCCCTCCCCAAAATCATGAAGCTGCCTTATACTGAATCAGACCCTTGGTCCACCAAAGTCAGCATTGTCTACTCAGACCGGCAGCCGGCTCTCCAGGGTCTCAGGCAGAGGTCTTTCCCATCACCTGCTCACCTACTCCCTTTAACTGGAGATGCCGGGGATTGAACCTGGGACCCTTCTTCATGCCAAGCAGATGCTCTACCATTGAGCCACAGCCCCTCCCCAAAATCATGAAGCTGCCTTCTACTGAATTAGACCCTTGGTCCACCAAAGTCAGTATTGTCTACTCAGACCGGCAGCCGGCTCTCCAGGGTCTCAAGCAGAGGTCTTTTCCGTCACCTACCTTCCTAGTCCCTTTAGCTGGAGATGCCGGGGATTGAACCTGGAACCTTCTGCATGCCTAGCAGATGCTCACCACTGAGCCACGGCCCTTTCCCAAATTAGATGGGAAAGGGAGAGGAGAACCAGAAGGCATGCAGAGAAATGTGCCTTCCAAGAAGCAGGTTGTGTGCAGGTGTACCCACCACTAACAATCCCCACTCGTTGGGTGCCCGCCCTCCCAGAGAACTAAACCAGAGCACTAAAACAAAAGTCAAGAGTTGCACCCCAGGATTAGCCATAAGGAAAAGCAAAATTCTGTCATCTGTATGAATCAAGCAAATCAGTACTTAATTTTGCATAGTTTATGCCCCATTTCCAAGGTCAATCAGCAGGCTTCATGTGGAGGGACAGGGAATCAAACCCGATTCACCAGATTAGAGTCCACCGCTCATAACCACTACACCACGCTGGCTCCCACTGAAAGTTTGCTGCTCGCAGGGCGCTGCCCCAAAAATGCCCCCGGCAAGCCACGGTCCACAGCCGGCGAGCCGAGTTTGCCTCAGTGGGCAGCCAGGTTTTGTGGGCCTGATCCAGTGCCCATCCTTTCCTGCTCCCTTGGTTGCATCCCCTACCCCATCGCTCCCTCTTACCTGGCTGACTGGCTGGCATGACTTGGAACATCCACAACTTTGGGGGCTGGCGAGGGGCTCCGGACGGGGGGCATCGGGCTCTCCGGGGGCTCGTAGTCCTCCGAAGGCTCCTGCTTGATCTGGGCCGCGGTGAGAGGCAGTGGGGGCAGGGGCGGGGGAGGGGCAGGCAAGCTGGCAGGGGCCGGAGGGGGCATCGGGGCCGGCGAGGCGGCCTTGTAGCCGCTGGCCGCTGGGGAAGAGGCCAGCCTGTAGCCCGGCGGGGTGGCCGTGCGGAAAGAGGAAGCGGAGGACGAGGAGGGAGAGCCCGGCTTGTAGGGTGCGGGGGGCTGGAAGGTGGGAGAGGGCGAAGCCGTCCGCTTCCCGTAGGGGGCCGCGGGGAGGGGGCCCCACCGGAGGCGATGCGGTCTTGTAGGGGGCTGCCGAGGAGGAGGCCATGGTGGTGATGACGGTGGAGAGGGTGACGGAGGCGGAGGTGACTGGGGCCCCGGCCCCGTGTGCGGGCGAAGGGGGAGGGGGCGGAGGGAAGGCATAGGGGGCGGCGTTCTGCCCTTGGGGGTGGCTGCAGGCTCCGGGGTACGTCCCCTGGGAGGACGAGGAAGAAGAGGAGGAGGTGGAGGAGGAGGAGGAAGAGGAGGAGGAAGAGGAAGAAGAAGATGCAGAGGGGGCCTGACTGTATGTGGCATGGCCGTGTGGGGGGGGTAGAGACGCAGCCCGTACGCAGCGTGGGATGGGTGATGTGAACCGGGCTCCAGCGTGTGGGGGTACCCTCCGGACGCCTGGGACGGGGCGGCCGCTGCAGGAGACAGCCCCGCACCACCGCCGTGGTTGTGATGGTGCGGCGGCGGCGGCTGGTGATGGGCAGCCTGGCCGGGGAAGGAGGAGGCGGGGGTGGGCGGCGGCGGGCGGTTCCCCAGGGGGGCGGGCTGTACGGCGGCGGGCCTTGGCTCCACACGGGCTGCGAGGGCATGGAGGGCTGGGTGTATTTGGGGGGCTGGCTGGAAACGGAAAGGCTGCTGGGCGGGTGGGAACGAATGTCCCGTACGAGGAGTTGTAGCTGGGCAGCGCCTGGGAGGGCGGAGGGAGGGGGTACTGGGCAGAAAGAGCTGGGCGGTGGCGGTGGAGGGGGGGCGTAGGGGTAGCGCGATGGGGCGGGGCGACTTATCCTGCCCCATGCCGTGGGGCGACGGAAGGTGGCCGCTCAACGCCTGCCCCACCATCCCCCGGGGAGCTGGAGGTGGTGGCCATGTTGTTCAGCGGGCGCAGAGCAGGAGGGGGCGGCAAGTTGGCTAAGACGTGAGGGAAAGCGGCCGCGGAGGAAGGAGGGGCAGAGGGGGGGTTGTTCGGGGGGGTCTTCTGAGGGGGAACGCCGCCTGCCAACAGCGGCAAGGGAGATAGGGGTCGTCGGGGGCGGGTTGTGCTTGGAACCGAGGGACGGCTCGCGGCCACCCGGGGCCAGGACGCCCG
The DNA here is from genome assembly GCF_029931775.1 of Euleptes europaea. Classification (NCBI taxonomy): domain Eukaryota; kingdom Metazoa; phylum Chordata; class Lepidosauria; order Squamata; family Sphaerodactylidae; genus Euleptes; species Euleptes europaea. The sequence continues at coordinate 10,831,759 of NC_079315.1, forward strand.
TTCCTGCGCTGGCAGCTTTGGGCCCCATCTGGACGACGTTGGCACTCGGGTAGAGAGGAACGTGGGTGCTGGAGGAGGAGGAGGAGGAAGAAGAGGAGGAAGAAGGAGAAGAGGAAGAGTTGGTGGAGGGAATGGCGGCAGGGGGGCGCCTGGGCCTGGAAAAACCCTCGAGGTCTGGGCTTCTAGTTGGGACGGGTAGCCGCCTGCGGGGCCTGGAGGATGAACCTCCCCTGTTAAAACCGAAGTTTGGTTCGGATGGGACGAGCCAGGCCCTCGGGCAGGGGGGCCGGCGAGGGGCTCTGGGGGAAGAGCGGAGGGTGGTGATACGAGCGGGGCGGCCCCTGGGAGAGCACGGAGGAGGAATCCGAATCGTTCTCCACGCTGCCGGGGCTGTAGACGCTGGAGAAGTGCTCCGGTTATCCTGGTCAATGTCGCGGGGGTCGCTGCTCGTCTCGTCGTTGAAGCTGTGGCCGTCGAGGCTGTCGACATCGGAAGGAGACTGAGGCCGCGAGCAGCTCCTGGGTTTGAGAGACAAGACACTGAGTGGGAAAAACAGAAGAGGCTCCTGCCGGGGAGAATTCTGGAGTGAGGCAGAAAAGGAGTCTGGCCATTTACGCCCGGGAGGTTTTGCCTTTGATTCGCTGCTCTCTAGGTGCAAATTTTTCCAACCGAATTCTCAAAAGTCAAAAATAAACCCCCGTGGAGAGTTTTGAGAATTCAGATGGGGAAAACATGCATCTAGAGCAGTGGTTCCCAAACTTTTCGGGCCACCGCCCCCTTGGTTCCATAAACTCAACCCCAGCGCCCACTACCCTACCCTATAAAAAGCATTATTCGAAATAGGGGTTTGCACGACACACTAAAGATAATAACCATAAAAAACAGTACCAATTAACTACACATCTATTCAAAATCAAATTAAAACTGTTTAGTTGCAATTTATTCAACAAAATGATGAACCTGATCCAGTGGTACCAGCTCTTCAAAGTCTGGAAAAAAAATTCTGATAGTTTCCATCAAATTTGCCAGTATGGTGCCATAGCTGGATCTATTGTAAATTAGTGAACGACACAGTTGAAGGGGGCCCGCCTCTAGCTGTCCCCTTGCCTCTTAGTGCCCCCCTAGGTAATCCCACCGCCCCCCCCAGGGGGTGGTACTTGCCCACTTTGGGAACCACTGATCTAGAGAATGGCAAATCCATGACAAAACCTCCCATGCATAAATGTCCTAAGGCGGCTTAAGGGGAGACATGAAAGAGGTCTATAAAATTATGCATGGTTTGGAGAGAGTGGACAGGGAGACGTTTTTCTCCCTCTCCCATAATACTAGAACGCAGGGTCATCTGTTGAAGCTGGAGGGTGAAGAGATTCAAAACTGATAAAGGAAGTATTTCTTCACACAAAGCATAGTTAAATTATGGAACCCCCTGCCCCAGGACGTGGTGATGGCTGCCAACTTGGAGGGCTTTAAGAGGGGAGTGGACATATTCATGGAGGAAAGGGGTATTCGTGGCTATTAGTTAAAATGGCTACTAGTCACGCTGCATACCTATTCTCTCTAGTATCAGAGGAACATTCCTATTATATTAGGTGCTGTGGATCGCAGGCAGGATAAAGCTGCTGTAGCCGTCTTGTTTGTGGGCTTCCTAGAGGCCCCTGGTTGGCCACTGTGTGGACAGACTACTGGACTTGATGGGCCTGGGTCTGATCCAGCAGGGCCTTTTTTAGTTCTTATGTCCCCTGTGAGGCAGACCACTGGTCCATATAGGCTGGTACAGGTAGAGTATCCCTTATTCGGACATCCCATATCCGGACTGATCCGGAAACGGACCCTTCGAGCCGGCATGCAGGCAGATCCACGCTGCCTGCTTTCAATGTTTCCTCGCACCTAGAAAAATGCAGTGCACACGGCATCGTAGGTGGAGACTGAAAGCCTGCCGTTGTTAGTTTGCTTGTTGTTACTCTTGTTTAAAAGCCGATACAGGTATTCTGGTGAGACAGCGACATCTTTGCTTTCTGATGGCTCAATGTACACACAATTATTTAGAATATTGTTTGGCCAAAGAGACACTCTTCAGCATTCCTTGCTTAGCTCAACGAAGCGAGAGACAGATGGATAAAGCCTTTTATCTGGGAATCTGCTTGTGAATTGGACAATTTGAGGGTTTCTTTTAGCAGGGGTGGATTTTAATACTACATTGGCAATTGCCAAGTTTTTATCTCAGTAAATCGAGATAAAAAATAATAATTCTCTTATTATCTAGATATCTGTTCATATATTGAGAGGAGAGAGAGAGAGAGAGAGAGAGAGAGAGAGAGAGAGAGAGAGAGAGAGAGAGAGAGAGAGAGAGAGAGAGAGAGTTCCTTTTAATTTTGATTCTTAGTGTGACATTGTTCACCGCTGAGTTGGCCATATGAACAGTATCATTAAAGTATGTGTGCGTGTGTGTATATATATACACATACTACACACACACACAAATACATATACATTCAGATATATATATATAAACAGATATCCTGTTTTTTACACACACACACACACACACACACACACAAAACAGATATCCTGTTTCTATATATATATCTATATCTATATATCTATATATATCCTTTTTAAATTTTGATCTTTTGATTGTTCAGGGCCGAATTGGCCATATGAACAGTATCGTTAAAGTAAAAATATTGTTTAAAATTACATTTGGGCTAGTGTATAAAGTATACATAAAACATAAATAAATTGGGTCCCATCCCCAAGATATCTCATTGTGTGTATGCAAAAATTCCAAAAATATTCCAATATACAGAAAGATCAGAAATATGGACCACTTCTGGTCCCAAGCAGTCCAGATAAGGGATACTCAACCTATATTGTCTCCTCTTACTAGCAGCAGCTCTCTGGTCAGGACAGGCCTTTCCAATACTTACCATGAAACCCTTTAAAATAGATGCCAAGGATGGGACCCGGACTTCCTGCCTGTGCAGCATACACCCTACACATGAAGCTGCCTTATACTGAATCAGACCCTCAATCCATCAAAGTCAGTATTGTCTGCACAGACCGGCAGCGGCTCTCCAGGGTCTCAGGCAGAGGTCTTTCCCATCACCTACTTGCCTAGTCCCTTTAACTGGAGATGCTGGGGATTGAACCTGGGACCCTTCTGCAGATGCTCCACCACTGAGCCACAGCCACTTCCCTCTTCCAATGAGCCATGGGCCCTTCCCAGTCCCAGGGGTCCATAGGGACAACGAGAGAGGTTTTGCTCATGCAAAGGTGTCACCCTAGCCTGAAGGGAATCTGGTACAGCTTGTGGCATTGTAAACAGCTAGCTTGACAGAGCCTAGGGGAGCTCTAGGCTGGAGGAACGAGGAGAGGCAGGCGCAACCACAACAGTGCATGGTGGGCAGCAGCCCAGGTAGTGCGCAGGGCTGCAGAAGGAGAGAGAGCCCATCCATAGAGAACCCACCTCCGTTGTTAGTTTTCTTTGGGGCATTGGTGTCCTCTCCTTCGCTCTCTGAAATCTCCTCCCGGTCCGGCCCTGCTTGTTTCCTTTGGGGGCCATGGATTCCTCCACGCGGCCCTTCTGCAAGAGAGGAAAGGGGTCACGCTCCCGCGGGCTCAAATGCCTCCTGCATTCCACCTCTTACTAGCTGTAGAGGGCATGAAGTAACGCAACACGCAAGTCAGATCAAGCCTGAAGCAAAAACTGCTCCCAGGTTTTGGGAAAACATTTTTGGCAGGGCAAAAAAATGCTTCCCCTCCAGGTGTGTGTGTGGGGTGCAATTATTCCACGTAATCTTTTGCATTGTGGGTGCCCTCACTTGCCCTCAGCAGTAAGGCGCCACACAGACAAATCTGACTGACTGCGTACAGCTGTGATGTCATCATGTTCACCATGTGTGGGATCTCCCAGGAACAAACTGTATGAATTTGCTTTAATGGCCAAGCTAACAAATCAAGTAAATATGAAACCTTCTGATTTAATTCAAGAGAGACTGAAGCTGTTCTATATCGATATTTATTGATTTCATTATGTTTATCTTAAACTGATATTCAAGCTTATAGTAATATACAGTAATATATATAGTAAGATATCTTAAATCATATTGTAAAATATCCATTTGCAATTTTACATACACAGATATGTCTCACTGTGTTACTATGTTTATCACAACCCAATTTGGGTAGTAACTGAGTTTGTGCATTAATAAGAGAAGAAATGAACATAAGAAGAGAAGATGACAGGACAAGAAATGTTGAAAACATCCAATATTATTTTTAATAGGCAGTTTGTTAATGTAGAGGTGAGTTTACCATTACATATGCTTGGTGCCAAGGAAGGGGGGGGGAAGAAGAAATTTTGAATGTATTGTATATAATTCTTTTTTATCTTTTCCTAATTTTCCCCTCCCATTTTCTTTTTGAATTATTTTTTTCAAAAATATAAGGAAATTATAAGGTAAAGGCTTTCCCAGAAGAAATTTCTACCTCGTCAAGATTGCTGTTTTTTACCTGAAGACAGAAACAGATGATGAAGAAGAAGAGTTGGTTTTTATATGCCGACTTTCTCTGCCACTTACGGGAGAATCAAACCGGCTTACAATCACCTTTCTTTCCCTCCCCACAACAGACACCCTGTAAGGTAGGTGAGGCTGAGAGAGTGTGACTTGCCCAAGGTCACCAAGCTGGCTTCACGTGGAGGAGTGGGGGAACCAACCTGGTTCACCAGATTAGCCTCCGCCGCTCATGTGGAGGAGTGGGGACTCAAAACCCGGTTCTCCAGATCAAACTCCACAGCTCAAAAAATATTTATCTGCGAGAGATAAATATTTGACGCAAGCTCTTAGTAAGTGTGTGTTGTCCTCTGCAACGCTGTGCTAGTTATATCCAATGCTGAACAGCGGTCTGGAGCCCAGGAAACAAAGAGAACACCTTCCAGGATAAAATGTCAGACAGAAGGTAAAGATAGTGACCTACCTTGGTGGTTTGTCGGGATTTTCTCTGCTTTTGCCATCGCTGCTGGAGGTGCTGACGCCACCTGGGGAGGCCCGGCCCCTTGTCCTGAGCTCCTCGCGGGGCCCCGGAGTCTCCTTCTTCCGACCACTCCGCATTGACATCTGGGGACGGGGGGGACGGGACACAAGCACACAGGCAATGATTTCCAACTACGTTAACAGCAAACCGTCTAAAGAATTTCAAGGGAAATGAAAACTACACTTTTTGTATTACTTTTAAAAAAAAAAAAAATTCTATTGCCAGCTAAAAGGTGGGGGCCCTGACTGTTTTTGCAGGCCCTATGCCTCGGTGAACACCATTTGTCTGGTTTCCATCTTGTTTGGATGTGTGTGTGTGTGTGTGTTAAGTGCCGTCAAGTCGCTTCTGACTCATGCCGACCCTATGAATGAAAATAATTCACAGTGGGTAGTTGTGTTAGTCTGTCTGCAGTAGTAGAAAAGGGCAAGAGTCCAGTAGCACCTTAAAGACTAACAAAAATAATTTCTGGCAGAGTATGAGCTTTCGTGAGCCACAGCTCACTTCTTCAGATACAGCTAGAATGTGAATGATTCACATTCTAGCTGTATCTGAAGAAGTGAGCTGTGGCTCACGAAAACTCATACCCTACCAGAAAATATTTTTTAGTTAGTCTTCAAGGTGCTACTGGACTCTTGCCCTTTTCTACTCCTATGAATGAAAGTCCTCCAAAATGTCCTATCTTTGACAGCCTTGCTCAGATCTTGCAAATTGAAGGCTGTGGCTTCCTTTATTGAGTCCATCCATCCTTGTTGGGTCTTCCTCTTTTCCTGCTGCCCTCAACTTTTCCTAGCATGACTGTCTTTTCCAGTGACTCTTGTTGTCTCATGATGTGACCAAAATAGACGACAGCCTCAGTTTAGTCATTTTAGCTTCTAGGGTCAGTTCAGGCTTGATTTGATCTATAACTCACTGATTTGTTTTTTTGGCAGTCCACGGAATCTGTAACATTTTTTAGGGGTCATTTAATTTTTTTAATTGTTTTTATATTACAATTTTATTGTATGTTAGGGTTGCCAGGTCTCTTTGCCAGGCCTCTCTTTGACACCGGCAGGAGGTTTTTGGGGTGGAGCCTGAGGAGGGTGGGATTTGGCGAGGGGAGGGACTTCAATGCCATAGAGTCCAATGGCCAAAGCGGTCATTTTCTCCAGGTGAACTGATTTATATCGGCTGGAGATCAGTTGTAATAGCAGGAGATCTCTAGCTTAGGGTTGCCAGGTCCCTCTTTGCCACTGGCGGGAGGTTTTGGGGTGGAGCCCTGAGGAGGGTGGGGTTTGGGGAGGGGAGGGACTTCAATGCCATAGAGTCCAATTGCCAAAGCAGCCATTTTCTCCAGGTGAACTGATCTCTATCTGCACCTTAAAGACTAACAAAAATATTTTCTGGCAGGGTATGAGCTTTCGTGAGCCACAGCTCACTTCTTCAGATACAGCTAGAATGTGAATCCATCTCTCCTCTACTTAGACAGATGGATTCACATTCTAGCTGTAACTGAAGAAGTGAGCCGTGGCTCACGAAAGCTCATACCCTGCCAGAAAATATTCTTGTTAGTCTTTAAGGTGCTACTGGACTCTTGCTCTTTTCTACTACTACAGACAGACTAACACGGCTACCCACTGTGAATGATCTCTGTCTGCGAGAGATCAGTTGTAATAGAAGGAGAACTCCAGATATTACCTGGAGATGTTCTTATATATTTTTATATTAAATATCATGTTGTTGGCCGCCCTGTGGCCTGGCCTAGAAATCTAAATAAATGAAATAAATATCTCAGCCCTCTGCCATTTCCCCTTCTGCCCAGCCCTCGGCTGCCACTTACGGAGTCTTTATTCTGTCGAGTCTTCATTCTTTTGGGTGTAGGATCCCCATTCTCCTTTGTCCGGGTGGATGAAAACATGAACTTGTATGCCTTCCCCTACACGCTGCTTGTTCGGTGGGAAGACCTGAGGTGTGGAGGCCTCGAGGAATCACACAAACGCCGCTCCTTCGGGGAAGGGGCAGCAGGAGACCGAATTCTAAAAGAGAAGTTTGGATAGTTTGGAGGAAAGTTTGGAGGAAAAATAAGAGGACCAAGAGCGTTTGCATGAGGATTCGAGCTAGCCCCGCTGAAAATCCCATGAATATATCAAAACCCCAACCAATCTCAATAATGTTAAAGCCGGTCCATTTATTTATTACCCTCCTCGCCAAAGCTCCAGGTAGCTTGCAGAGCTGATAAAAACGAAAATAAGAACATAAAATCAATTAACGGTACAACACACCACCGTTTCCTATGTCACGGCTGTTTTCTACCGTTGCTGTATTCTGTCTGGTTGTTTCTAACTATGCACCCCAGGTTTCACTAACAGTGATATATAATCCCCTTGGTTGTGTTTCTGTGGAAAGAGTATACGGGGGGAAAAAGGGATTGCTTTTTCTTTTTTTTTAATGTGCCTAGTTCACAACCAGGCTACTCATCTCTTTATAAGCTCCGGGTAAATCGTGAATCCACCACCAAACGCGAAGAGATCACTCCTGCCGCAGACATGTTATCAAATGATGATCATGAGATCAGGGTGGCCTAGTGGTTAGAGCAGGGGTGGGAACCTTTTTTCCGCCAGGGGCCATTTGGATTTCTATAACATTATTCGCGGGCCATACAAAATTATCAACTTGAAAATTAGCCAACCGCCCCAAGCAGGGAGCTGCCCCAGATGATCGCCCCCCACCCCCGGCGTGGGCAAGCAGGCAGGCATCCAACGGGGAATACGTTTCTCCATGGCCTGGGTGGGAAAGGGTTAACACAGTTTCTTGGGCGGTCCCAGCAGCTCCATAGCTAACAACTCTTCTGCAAGAAGGAAAAAAGGTTCCCTTTCTCAGCAAAACAAACTCACATCTGCCTTGAATAGAGGCTATTCCTGTCGCGGGAGGGGGCGGGTCACCAGTACTAGATCCATCTGAGCTAGAGATCTGCCAGGACCCACAAAAGGGCCAAATGATTTCGCGGGCCTTAAACAGCCCCCGGGCCTGACGTTCCCCATCCCTGGGTTAGAGCCGTGTCTAGATCGTAGACTAGGATCTGGAAGAACCGGGTTTAAATCCCCCCACTCTGCCGTGGAAATTTGCCGGGGGACCTTGGGGTGGTCACACACTCTCAGCTTAACCCACCTGCATACTTGGGAATCATAGGGTTGGAAGGGACCACCAGGGTCTTCTAGTCCAACCCCCTGCACAATGCAGGAAATTCACAGCGGCCTCCCCCCACACCTCCAGTGACCCCTATTCCATGCCCAGAAGATGGCAAAAAAAAAAAAAAAAACCCTCCAGGATCCCTGGCCAATCTGGCTGGAGGAAAAATGGAGCAAGAGAAAAATGTTTTAAGCCACTTTGTGTCCACACTGGGGAGCAAAGCAGGGTAGAAAAGAAGTAAATAAAATATTAAATGCAGTGGAGGCCTAAACAGGCATGACTTTTTTTTATAGGAAGTACGGGGGCACAAAACAGCAGGGTCATGAAATGCAAGAATTACAGGGGGAAACGGAACGATGCAAAAATTCAAACCCAGTCAAGAAAATCTGTCCCTCACTATCCTTGTTTCTCCCTCCTCTCTATTCCAGGGGCTTTTAACGGATGGGACTGTACCCGCAGGTGGGCTGCAGAACCCCAAAGGTGGGGGTTGCAAGGGCAGGCATTTTTCTTTTGCTGCTTTTCGGATGGTCTGTGCCGCTAGTACGCATGCCCAGAGCGCAGAGGGGCTGTGAGGCTAGGGTTGCCCAACCTCCAGGTGGTGGCTGGAGATCTCCCGGTATTACTCGGGCAAGTCACAGTTCTATTAGGAGCTCTCTCTCAGCCGCCACCCATCTCACAGGGGGTCTGTTGTGGGGAGGGGAAGGGAAGGTCTGCCTTAAGTGGTAGAGAAAGTAGGCATATAAAAACCAACTCTTCTTCTTCTACATGGTTGCATGCATATGAGAAGGGGGGAAGGGTGGGGAGGCCAGTAAAGATAACACCCGCGGCTGTCCTCCGTTGTAGGCCAGATCAGGCTAGCCGGGGACTACGGAGACACAAATGAGGTTCTGCTCTTTGGAACGCGTCACAATTGA